>NW_019154093.1:72263094-72344803 GCF_002288905.1 Enhydra lutris kenyoni
CTCCTTTAATTCATTTTAAACAAATTCTAAATCAAGGTTTTAAAAAGTACCTTTTAAAAGATTTGATTTATTTGAGAGAGAGCATAACGGGGATAGCAGTGTGGAAGGGCAGAGGGAGAAGCAGACTCCCTGCTGATCAGGGAGCCCCAACTTGGGGCTCAATCCCAGGATGCTAAAATCATGACCTGAGCCAAAGGCAGACAGAGGCTTAACTGACTGAGCCACCCAGGTGCCCCATAAAAAAAAGTACTTACTTCTGAACTGAACAAGATCCTCCCTTTACCAACTTAGCAAGACCAAAAAGAGGCAGATAAGCATAGCAGATAAGCACAGCCGGTAAGAATATGAGACTGGGATCCCATTTATAATTCTATTTTGAAGGATAATTAACTTAAAACCTCAAGATTCAAACCTATAATTGAGTAATTATTCGCTGTGTTTTTTGGTTTTTTTTTTTTTAATCCAAACTAGGTAGAAGGCAAATAATAAGAGAATGGAAGAAATCATACTCAGAAAAATACTCTTAATATAAGAGGCTACTCATTTTAGACTCTTACCGGATAATTAAAAACCACCAATATGCAAAACATCAACAAACTAAAATTTCCTTTTTCCGTGTTTGTTCATCAGTCTCAAATGCCACAAAACTCTGAAGTGAAAACTTCTAGTTATTTCCTGGCCTAGAAAATCATGTGCTATAAGGAAATTCAAATTAATATCTTCCATAAAACCTATATCGGCAGGACAGAATGACTCTTAGATACCAGAAAGAGCAAAAGCCACAAGTATTAATAATGACATCTAAATTCAGAGGAATGAAGTCTGCTGGGATGCCTGTCAGGATTTCACTAGGTTACTAGGTTATTCACTATACAATAGGAATGTTGCTGATGGGGTAGGAGTCTTATAACCAGAAGCAGCTAAGAGGATGGAAGCCATTCAATGCAGAAACAGAGAGGTCAGCCCAAAGGGGTTTATACACCTTGCGATTGTTCTAAAATTTTGATTGCAACCTATTACTCTTAGAATGACAGCAGGAGGTGGCACCTGGGTGGCTCAGTGGGTTAAAGCCTCTGCCTTTGGCTCAGGTTATGATCCCAGGGTCTTGGGATCAAGCCCCACATCGAGCTCTCTGCTCAGCAGGGAGCCTGCTTCCCTTCCTCTCTCTCTGCCTGCCTCTCTGACTGCTTGTGATCTCTGTCAAATAAATAAAAAAAATCTTAAAAAAAAAAAAAAAGAATGACAGCAGGAAAAAACAATGTTTTAATTTTACTAATAATGAACACCTATTAAGTGCTGGGCACTATAAGCATGTTAAATAGGTCACCCTGTTTAATGAAACCATTAATAAGTGTCATTTAAGGATTTAACGACAATCTGGATAATGCAAATTCATCTGTCCAGCGCTCAGCTGTTCAGCAGCCCTCTCTCTCTGCAATGTGGTCAGGAACCAAGAAAGCAAGGACAGCCATCGTCATATTCAGGTACTAGCCTTCAAGGGTTCACTTTTACGAAAAGCCCTCACCCACAGGACATTACAGAGAAAATTGCATTGAATTTGGAACCAGAAAGCTCAGGACTGGACAGGCTTAAAAATCCAAAAGCAAAATAGCCTAAGGAAAGTCATTCAGCTGTTTACCTCATTATAACCTGATGACTTATCTGATAGCACAGTGTAATAATTCCTTTAGGGCAAGGATCCTGATGTGTTCATTGTGGTACCCCCCGTAGGGAATCAAGTTCTTGGAGCATCATATATGCTCAGTTTTCATTAATGATGCTCCTCGGGTATCAAAAAGATTACATTGACTATATTCAACAAAGAGCAAAAACACGTTTGAAAAGATTTTCATCCACTGTTAACATTCAAATAAAGGTTAGAAGATTAAAAAAGGGAGATCCTCAGCTGTCCAGAGAAATGGATTATTGAGAATTTATTGAACAGTCTCCGAGGGTTCCAGGAAACTGAAGTTTCAGAAGTGCACACAATACTGTGTTCCCTGCTGGTGGGCCAAAGCATCCTGACTCATACCACCTTCTGAGGCTATGAGCCAGGTGGGAAACAGTGATCTGTAAACTCAAGCAACTGCAGCTCCCTACAGAACTTTGCTCAGAACAGCAGCTTCCAGCTTCCGAGAAATGTCTATTAATCCCCTTAACAGCAGACACCTGGCTAGCTCAGTGGGTTAAGCCTCTGCCCACTCAGGTTCATGATCCCAGGTCCTAGAATCAAGTCCCACACCCTCTGGCTCCCTGCTCAGTGGGGAGTCTGCTTCTCCCTCTCCCTCTGCCCCTCCACCTGCTTGTGCTGTTTTTCTGTCTCTCTCAAATTAAAACAAAACAAAACAAAACCTTAATAGGATATCCAGAATTGAGACAACTCTGAAGAGGTCCACAAATCAGGCAGTCAACACCCAGGATTATGGGAAAGTAGGAATAATTTATCTCACTTCTAAAATCCTATTGTTGGGGCGCCTGGGTGGCTCAGTGGGTTAAAGCCTCTGCCTTCCGCTTGGGTCAGGGTCCCAGGTCCTAGTATTGAGCCCCGTGTCCCACTCTCTGGTCGGCGGGGATCTTGCTTCCTCCTCTCTCTTTCTGCCTGCCTCTCTGCCTACTTGTGATCTCTGTATGTCAAATAAATAAATAAAATCTTTTAAAAAATCCTATTGTTCTCACCACTTACGATCATGTTCTGTTTGGGGGACTGCTAACCAGCCGACCAAAGGCAGATAGGATAGGAGGTAATAGATACAGAATTTGGGGTGCAGAGGGACCCTGGTGAAACACTGACATGAAGAAGAGATGAATGTGTGTGCTCTAACTTTAAATACATAATTATTCAATTTCATGAAGTCCGTTTCATTGTAAAATGCACTGCTGTGGCTGCCGAGTAGCTGAGGCGCTATCATTCAGGATTAATGATTAAAATATGTTCTGGAAAGGAGGACTCCTCTCCTTTAAGCTGCAAATGATTTTTCATATTACAAAGAAAATAGATGTGAATGGTGTTTACGATCTATCTGCGTGGAAACTTTCTAACAGGACCACGAAACTGCTACTCTGAGCTGTGACTTTTGAGTTGACTGTAGGATGCACACACACACACCCCCAGAGTTGTTGTTGCTGTTGTTAACCCCTGAAAGAGGCACGTCCAGGCAAGGCTGGAGGAGCCAAGCATGCACTCCGCCACCTGAGCAAGCCCTGAATGAAGGAAAGCATAATCTCTAGCAAAACTTCTTGTTTCCTGTCGCTGCTAAGAGAGGTTGGACTCGCTCCTTCTCACATGGCTTAAGAGCTGTAAACACAGCCTAGCTCGCCAGCTGGCCCCAAGCTCAGGGGGCTTTCGGGGACAACCACTGCATGGTGCTCCCTTTTCCTCCCTTTGACCAGTGTCATTCCTGTACAGATAACGGTACCGGAACGTCCTCCACTTCCTAGAGACATTTATGTTATGGTTCCTCTTTCAAGAAAACATGGGGATGAAACGCAAAGTAGAACAGACTAAAAGCAGAATGACCGCAGCATCTCGGTTTATCCCTCACCATTGTTACTGTAAAAGAGCTGGATCAAATTCCTTTTGTTGTCCTACACACGCACAAACGCACGAAAGTAGGTGAAGGCAGGGCACCCTAAGACAGTTTTGTTTTGTTTTTTTCTCCGCCTCACAGAAAGTCTTTATGAAATCCTCATACCATCTCCGGACGCAGGACTTCAGCATTCTGCTAAAGACCTAAACCATTTCAAGCCAAGGTACGAAAAGCCGAAGCGATCCCCAAAGCAGAAGGCTGGGAGGCAGGGCAAGCTGAGCGCACCTAGATGTTTGCATTTACACAAAGAAATTAGCCGGAAGATTAATGGGAGATGCCGGCTGGAGGCGGAGGCGCCGGCGCCGGCTCCCTTACCTGGGACATCTGCGGCCTCAGGTTGATCTCCTTCAGGTTGATGGAGTGCGCCCGGAGATTGTTGAGCAGCTGGCAGAGCAGGACTCCATCGCGGAGGGTCTGCGCCAGGTCGAACACCTGCGCCGAGTCCCAGGTCACACGGTGGTTGGCGGGCAGCACCTTGCAGTGGATGAGCCACTGCGCGCACTGCTTCCACGGCTCCATGCCCGACGGCTCCGGGACACGGCCCGGCCGGGGCAGGCGGCACGGATGCGGCCGCCGCCGCGGTTTCTCCACGCCCCGCCGACGCCAGCCGTGGCCGGCCCCTGCCCTGCGGGGGTGCGGGGGAGCGGGCGCCGCGGCCGGCTGGTCGGGGGCTCCGCGCGGGGCTCGGGTCCGGTGCCGGCCCGGCTCCTCCTCCGCCCGGCCGCCGCTGCAGCAACTCCCTCGCGCTCTCGGTGCGCCCCGGCCGGCTCCGCGGCGGCGGCGGCGGCGCACAGGCTTCCGACTCGCGAGCCCGGCGCCCGGCGACTGAGCATGCCCAGCGCGCCGGCCGGTCTCGCAGCCGTCTGCGAGTCCCCAGAGGCGCGGTGGGAGAGCGCCGCCGCCCCGGCCTGGGGTCGGTGCCCGGGGCGGGGGAGCCTAACGCCCCCGCCCACCGCGCCCGCGGGTTTGAGGAGCTTACACCCCTACCCCTACCCCCACCCCCGCGGCGTCTGGGGATTTCCCCTCGGGTCGGCCTCCCGGTTCGGGGAAAGTGGGGCTGAACACTGTAATACACAGGGGTTCCTACTGGGACACCCTCCCGGTGGCGATTGCAATTTTTTAAAGTGTCCGAGGGGAGCGAAAGATTAATCGGGGCACGAGGACTCCCCCGAGAAAAGAGAAAAGGACCCAGAGCATCTTGAGAACGCCGTGCTGGAAGTTTTAGAGATCGTCACCCCTCTCTGCTTCCCATTCTAACCCCTAAATTGTTTTCCTGCTGGTAATTCCTATGTCGCCAAGTTAGTTGCTGGTAAGGAGGTTTTTGGCACCTTAAAAGTGTGTGTGGAGACGCCTGCAGAAACCTGCACCTAACCCCGAGCCTATTTCGACGCCAGGTTTTTTCACTTAGAGACGGCTTAGCTCTCAGACCCGTAACTTGCTCATCCCTGCAGCCCTGGCGATTTCCTGACGCACAGAAAGCTGCGGGGGACAAATAGGCCAGTGAGACGCCCATGGAGCGCAAGCCGCCAACTGCGCATGCGCTGGTGATCCGACCAGGTTGGAGAATAATTAGCATAGGTCCTCAGCTGTGCTTTTCGGGCGAAGCTCTGGGACCCTTAGCAAAGTTGGAACATACCCCCAGAACTCAGAGCTGACTGAAGCAGTGCATTCACATTTCTTACCTCCTTTGGGGACTCCTAACTGGGCCGCTTTTACTCCCACTGCCCCTCAGAACCAAAAACAATGTTTAAACTATTCATGGCAAGATGCTACCACATTGAACTCTTACCGTTCTGTATAAATGTGGTCGTGGCTCGCCCTTTCCAGATGTATCCTTTTAAGTTTTGAAACTAAGAAGTGAGATTTTAGGGTTTTTTTTTTTATTTTATTACACTTCCGTAGCTCAAATTTTCTATTATGAACCATATTAATTTTATAAGAAAATGAAAAAAAGGTTTTTAAAGTATATCTGATCTGTTAAGGACAGAGACTGTGCCCTTTTCCATTAGTCTGTGAAAATCGTAGCACACTGTGTACACTGAGCATTAAAACAATAAATCAGCCGGAGGATTTCCTTTCCTTCCATGCATCCTTCCCCAGCAATTTCCCCTTGTGTTCAATCCAGATTACATCAATGGCACCATGTTTCCTAAACTACAATTTTGGCAAATAAATCATACTAAACTTTGCATAGTTTTAGAAACAAAATCCAACACATCTGAATCACCATGTAATACACAACCTTGCATAAAGAGAAAATTAATTGGAAAAGAAGTTGCATTAAAAAAAATAACTAAAAGTAAAAACTCTATTTCAGGTAGCATTAGATTACCCTTGAGTTTTGTAGGACATTTCCAAAACCCAGATAACATACACTATACCAAGAGGCAGAACTAGGCTTAGAGCTTGAGCTTGGCTAGTTTCTAGCAAAATAACCTTGAGAAAATTACATAATACCTCTAACCTTCAGTTTCCACATATGTAAAACGAGAGAAATAGAGAAATAATCCCTCGTAGTGTCATCGTCAACATCAAATGATAACAGCGCATTGATCTTCAAAAACGCAGTCCATGGGCCAGCAGCACCGCCTGAGAGCTTGCTGGAAATGAAGACTCTCAGTGTCTGCGCCAGACTGAATGAATCAGAGGCTCCCATTTAACAAGACTCCCCAGGTGACATGACTTTATGCTAAAGTCTGAGAAGCACTGATTCGATGCATAGAACATGCAGTACCCAACAGTAAGGACTCCATAACATCAACCAATAGCTTTTTGTTCACAAAAAGGCAGCAATGACCAAACAAATTTTATTTCTGTTTTTTAAAATTCATATATATTATAATATGTATACTATTACTTCAAAACTTAATACTTCTTAAATTACAGTGAAGCAGAGAGTGACGAAAGGGGCAAGAGGAAAAGCTACGGAAGGCATAGAGGAGAAGGGGACTAGTAGAAGTGCAGGATTCTTCAAGTAAACGAGGGGCTAAGTGACAAAACAGGAGTCATGTGGAATTCATTCAAGTGTCAGAAATTAGACGACGAAAATGGGGTTTTTTGAGCTGTCAGCCCAAGTCGTTTTCTTTTAAAATCTTACTACTTAGTGACAGTGACCAGCTGGGGGATAAAGACTAAATTCTGTCAGTGGCAACTCCTTGCCAGTGCTCTGCCCGTGTTCCCATGAAGACCATTTTTGCACGTGTGACTCGGGACTTGGGACTCAGGGGACCCACTGCCCTGAGACCCGAATTAGCTCCTGAGGGACACCCGCAGTCTGCCTTTTACCCAATGTCAAGCCCTCTGTTGGGTACTTGACAAACATTTACTGCAAAGTAGAAGATGTTCCCCTTTCCTAACAGATGAAGAAACAATATCATAGGCAGTCAGCACCCCCTTCTTTTGGGTTACGAAGCTCTCACAACAGTGTGTGAGTGTGATTGGCCTCCACATCTGTGCTGTTTTCTATACACAGCTGCTCCCCATTATAATAATTACTTTAGCGAGTTTAATTACTGGTTTAAATCTCTCCCCACTAGACTGAAACACCTTGAAGGCAAGGATGGTAACTTATTCATCTTCAAATTCCCAGAACCAATCTTGGTGATTGGCACACCATATGCATTCAAGAAATATTAGTTGAGTGAGTAATGAATGAACAAATGAGCTATGGTGCCTCTTCCTACTCTCTCTGCCCTCTCTTCCTGGTAGTGAAAAGATCAGAAAGCATTCACGGTGTTACTGTCAGGCCACATGAGAAGGTCTGCTCCTTCCTGTGTGTCTTGTGAGCCTTTGGGGGCCCTGCAGCGTATCAGGCACCCTCTCTTCTCTCTTGCATTGCTCTGCGGTTTGTAGCTTTGCCTCAGCCCTGTGTACTATAAAAATGGGAAACAGTAAGGGTGGTATCTGAGCTTCAGGAAACAGGAAAGATAAGAAGGCAATAGATGATGGGTATCACACACTAGGTCTCTTTCCACGTTCAAAATCATGCCATAATCAGGAAGTGAGGATTTGAGAATTCCCTAGGTTATGCCTCAGTTCTAATGTACCAAAGGACTGTACAGGAGATGAAAACCACATAAATTCATTTCTTGCTATACAATGTGTGCTGTCACTCAATCCTCACCAATTTTTTTTTCTTTTTATTATTTCAACTGTTAAGGTTACAAAATTACTAATATCTATCTACCACCAAGAAATTCAGAAACCCACATTTCTTTTTTTTTTTTTTTTTGACAGATCACAAGCAGGCAGAGAGGCAGGCAGAGAGAGAGGAGGAAGCAGGCTCCCCTAGACAGCAGAGAGCCCGATGCGGGGCTCGATCCCAGGACTCTGAGATCATGACCTGAGCCGAAGGCAGCGGCCTAACCCACTGAGCCACCCAGGCGCCCCCAGAAACCCACATTTCTTATTCTATATTTATTTATTATATGTCAGAGAAGTGAATCACCAACGTTATAAAGCATATCAAAGATAAATCTCTTGGGGCACCTGGGTGGCTCAGTGAGTTAAAGCCTCTGCCTTTAGCTCAAGTCATGATCTCAGGGTTCTGGGATCGAGCCCCTCGTCGGGCTCTCTGCTCGGCAGGAAGCCTGCTTCCTCCTCTCTCTCCGCCTGCCTCTCTGCCTACTTGTGATCTCTGTCAAATAAATAAATAAAATCTTAAAAATAAATAAATAAATACCAGAGAACCACTGTAAAGATAGGATGGGTTAGAGCTGGATTTCTATAGCAATGATTCTTTCAATAGATGTGAACGTTATTTATTCAAATCAGTGTGAATTTAAATATTTTAAGTATAACTGAGCAGGATGTTGTTAGGACCACAGGATTTTCTTTTCTCTTCTGACATGTTTAAGCCCTGATAAAAAATAATAATAACAGCAATGATGATGATGGCCCTTATTCAAATTACCACTTAGCATCTAACAAAAGAAATTTACTTGCGATAATTTATGACACAAACAGCCATCATAGTAGCAGCTTAAAAAGGAGCATAAGAACATGACCAAAGCCCTTGCGTTACAAGGGATTGACTAATAAAATACTAATTAGCTAACTAGTGTCCAAATAAATGAAAACATACGTGTTCCTACACTCTCTCCACTGTGGATACGCACACACAAACAATGACGCTCCAAAGGTTTAATTCACCAAATTAACCGCACCTCAGCTGGATTTTCTGAGTGTCTGGTCCGCATTAAACATGCTGCAGCCCTCAGGCCCTGGTGAGGCATTAGTCTCCTCTCAAGTATTAACAGTAATACATGTACACATTATGTTTTAAATATGACTGAGAAGGTTGGACTTGCAGGGAAAAGCTAAATAGCTAAACAACTGTGTATTTCTATAAACAACAAAAGGCCTTGATCTAATTTGTGGAACATTTCAATTTTATTTGCATGTTGATATAAATGTCAAAGAGAGAGCTCTTCATACTGAGATGATGAATATTAAAATCCAATTGGGAAGCCTGTGATATCCCTGTTTCCACAAAATCCTATGCATATCATTATCCTTATACTGATAACCTTGTAGAATTACTATCTCCTGAAGTGTCTGGCATCACAACTACCACCCCCTTCCCTGAACTCCTCCCTGCCCCTCTTGTGAGCTCCTTAGGAACAGGGACTATATCAATTCATGTCATATCTCAATGCTTAGCACCTAGTAGGGGATGGATGGATGGATGAATGGGTGGCTGGCTGGCTGACTGGATGGGTGGGTGGATGGGTGGATGGGTAAGTGGATGGATGGACGGGCAAGTGTATGGATAAACAAAATGAATGGGATATAAACCACATGATTACAGTAATTTTGAGAGAGGAGAAAAGCAAGGCTAAAGTTCCATTTACTATTTCCACGTGTCACCCAGATGTATTCCAGCCACCAACAATATCTTTGGGAAAATAAAGCAATACTGTAGGACTGATGGCTTTTCCCATGTGAAGAAACTACAGGAGTACTAGAAATTGCCCCATTTCCTCATCCTATAACAAAACAAAACCTATTTCATTTACTTTTGTTTGAATGTCTTTTAACAACTAAAATCCATATCACACAATTAGGAACTATCTGAGAGAGTTAACTTATTTAGTTATGCCTGAGATCAGATCACAGCTATTTATTGAGTTTGTATGAGCACTGAACTATGAGCTATTGAACTGTGTGCTTTCTTTCATTTGATTCTCATAATCTCTCTAAGGTAAGTATTATTATTTCCCTCATTTTATAGATGAAGAAACCAAGACTCAGAAGGCTCAACTCTCTTGCCTGAATTCAAGCAGCCACTAAGTGGCAGAACCAGCATGGGAGCCCAAACACTGATGCCAAGATCTACACATATCACAGTGATGCCATTCTGCCACCCAGGAGATTGAAAATACAGAGAGATTCCTAAAAGCAGACCCCAAAAAGACGGCTTTACATGTAGCCAAGTGTGACTGCTCTACGTCTATGCAAACTCAGTCATAAGGTACAGTTTTAGTTATTGACATAAATAATATTCCCCTCTGTTGCTATTCAAGTATCAGGAAAAGAATTGAAATCTTCTTGGTAAAGTAACATTGTTTTAATTCTTTATTTGTATGCTTTAAATATTCCAAGTTTAAATGTTTTTTAAGGTTTTGTTTTTTTTTAAAGATTTTATTTATTTATTTGACAGAGAGAGAGATCTCAAGAAGGCAGAGAAGCAGGCAGAGAGAGAGGGGGAAGCAGGTTCCCTTCGGAGCAGAAAGCCCGATGCGGGGCTCAATCCCAGGACCCTGAGATCATGACCTGAGCCGAAGGCAGAGGCTTAACCCAATGAGCCACCCAGGTGCCTCTTTTTTGAGGATTCTTAGGCATTCCACGTATTCTTTATGGATGTTAGGCTTGTGTTTTATTGTGCTGTGTCATGTTCCAGAGTGACGTGGGATTTTGAAGTACAGTGCTTTAAAAAATCCATATCTCTTTTGAACATCAGACTCATTATGACAACACAGGAGTGATTTAACAAAAAGGCTCATCAGCGTTTTGGGGAGTTCACATGAGAAAGCCAAAAAGCACCAAAATGGGAATCTGATGTGCCTTATTAATTTCACACACGTGCACCCAGATGGACGTTCTCACATTTATGTATTCTTGAGAACTGCTTATGCTCTATTTTGCAATCTTGGCATTAGGTTACCTGTAAAATCATAAACTGGTTTTTATTACACACACAAACACAAAGGGAGATTCACTGGAAGCAGTAGAAGGACATCATGTATCTGGCCAGAATGAAAACATGTTATCCATTTCTGTTTCAAACTGGTTTGTTGCTGGCTACAACTTTGAAGTTGTTCTTAGAGAAATTTCCTAGAGTTAGGAAATAACCCATGTGTTCTTCCCTCTTTGATTTCTCTCTTCTCTGACATTTCTCAGAAACTAAAATTTAGGACTATTTAGATCAACATTTAGCCTTAGAGACGCTCCCTGGCGGTCTAGTGATTAGGATTTGGCGCTCTCTCAACATTTAGCCTTAGAGTGTAAGAAGGAAAGGGGGAGGGGCGAACTTGAAGGAGGATTGCTCCAAGAAAACAATGGTAGATGGTAGAAACGGTGGCCCCATACCTCCATGGAAGCTACCTTTAGTAAAAGTGGAAATGAGACAGAAGCTGCTGAGCCAAATAATTCAGCTTATTTTAAAGCGAGAAAGGGATGAAATGGTAGACCTAAAGGAAAAAAAAAAACCAAAAAATGAAAACAGGCTAACTATTCTTACATGTTTTACATGTCAGTATATATAGGAAGAACAATCATTGTAAAAAATGAAAAATTATAGTCCATTACCAAAAAAATTAACTGGCAATGTATCAAATCTGATTCACCTACTTCATTTAACAAATATTTAGCACTTTCTTAGTGTAAAACAGTCTTCTAAAGTTTATATGGAATTACAGATTAAAGGTAAAACAGAGTTCCATACTAAATCTCTGAAAAATTACTTAGCATTATAACATGAGATTATGGAAGATGGCACAAGGATCCCAGGTGTTTCTATGTGGTAGTGTTTTTTGGTGGGGGTATTTTGTTTTTTAAAGATTTTTGTTTATTTATTTGTCAGAGAGAGAGAGCATAAGAAGTGGGAGCGGCAGGTAGAGGGAGAGGGAGAAGCAGGCTCCCCACTTAGCAGAGAGCCCCATGTGGGGCTGGATCCCTGGACACTGGGATCACGACCTGAGCCGAAGGCAGACACTTAACCGACTGAGCCACCCAAGTGTCCGATGTTTTTATATTTAATATTAACTGCTTACAAGAGTTGATACTGCAGTAAACTTACAAACAAGTACAAAGCTGGAAGGATTGCTAGATAGGAGGAACACAGAAGACATTTTTCATGAGGTCCGCCCTAGGCCTAGAAAAGCAACTGGCTACATGAAGTCTATTCTCTTCTAGAATCCTGCTTATCTCCACACTGGTGGCCCCTTCCCTCCCTCTACTTAATCAGTGTAAGTGTCACGGACAGGAATAATTTCAGCAGTGTCCCCAGGACCCCCAAAAGTTAACACTGATGCAACTTAATAAAGCAAAAGCGTTGAAGACATTAATTAGAAACTCCACCATGTTGAATGTCCTGACAAAACCCCCGCCGCCCTTCAAGGATCAGCAGGAATCTCCCAGGCAGCCCTGCTTCTGTGCTAAGTGGTTCCTTGTTCTCACAAAACAAAGGGAGAGGAGCTGCCACAGGCTGCCGGGGAAGACAGGTGATCAATACTAGCACCAGGGCTTTGGGCTCCCAGCCTGTCTCCTTCCCACTGATGGGGAATAGGGTTACTTGAATCAAAGCGAATGAGATCTGGCTGCTGGCTGTCTATCAGTGCCTTTCGTTTTGATCTGTCTCTTATTTGAAAGTGCCGGGGAGGATGTGGCCACTGGGTGAAATCTCTCTTTACAGCTGCTTTGCTGTCATCTGTGTGCAGATGGTAGAAACTGTGGCCACACACCTCCATGGAAGCTACCAGTTTAATTTTTAGTAAAACTGAAAAGGAGGCAGAGGCTGCCTACCCAAAGCCAGTGGCTCTCTGGCACTAGAACAAGGATCATCAGGAAGGTCACTACTACATTTGGTTTGGACATTCTGTACCAGATCTCTGCCTGATGATTGCGTTTCTCATGCTCATTACATCTCTCACATTTGGAGATTAAATGCTCAGCTGTTCTTTAATAATGTCTTATGGAATATATATGAAGGTCACCAAAGTTTCATTATACATGTTAAAGTATTTCTCATCTCTAAAGAGCCAGAAACTAGTATCAGTGAAGAAATTCTCATATTTCTTTCAAATAATAATCTAATTATTATCAAAGTTGGCTTTGACTACCCTTTTCCACTTCTTTTATTTAAAGGTATAGGTAGTATTTTGCTGTTTGGGGACACTGATCCAAATGAAATATGGGTTTAAGATATTCCTTATTTCTAATCTGTCTTTCCCTCCAGATTTTCTACCCAAAACTTCTCTACAATGTTTTCATACTCTGCTGATAAACTGGGGAAAATCCAAGCCTTGAATTTTACTTTTCAAAGGATCTTTCAAGAATGAGCTAAGTAATGGTCAATTTTCTGCAGGATTAAAAACCAAATTGCCATCTCATTCCAGTTACATGCTGTGGCAAATGAGAGCAGCTGTTAAATAAATGTTGCCAGTGGACCCAGTCCTTACAACAGCCATCCAAGCCTTCCTATGCACCAGGGCCTCAAAATGTGGCTCTAACCTAAGCCAGATCAGTAGTCAATGTATATGATGAATAGGTAGGGAGGTTCATCAAGGCTGGAGCACATCTCTTTGCCCATATTAAACTCCTAAAAGCCCAGGTAAAGGGCCGCCTTCTCAGAAAAGCCTTCCCTGATAATGAGTGATAACCTCATCCTTGCCTGACCACTGCCATTCAACCCATCCCCACCAGCATCATTTCTACCTCGTCTTATAGTTATTTTTGTTGGTCTTAAGAGCAATCCGTAAGGAAACAGTGTCTGGTTCATCTAGGAATTCCCAAGAGCTCACTGAATACTTATTGAAGAATGACTGTTCTCAGACCTATCACTATAGACATGCTATCTCTAGTCTTCTTTTTTTTTCTTTTTAAGATTTTATTTATTTATTTATTTATTTAAGAAAGAGAGTATGAGCAAAGCAGGGAAGAGCAGAGGGAAAGGGAGAAGCAGGCTCCCTGCTGAGCAGAGAGCCCGATGCAGGACTCGATCCCAGAACCCTGGGACCATGACCTGAGCTGAAGGCAGATGCTTAACCAACTGAGCCACCCAAGCGCCTCTACTATCTCTAGTCTTAAGCCACAAAAAGCCTTCATATTACTTCCAGCATTCTTGTGCATATTTAACTTTCTGTTGCCTGGATTTACCTTATTGAAAGTTTTCTCTAAAAGTTTTGAGTGTAAGAAGCAGCCTAGAAGGGGTTTAAAAAGTGTGGGTGTAGAGGGGTAGTGGTGGCTGCGGACCAATATAACTCAAAAACGGTATGATCAAGGGTGCCTGGGTGACTCAGTTGGTTAAATGTCTGTCTGTGGTTCAGGTCATGATCCCAGGGTGCTGGGATCGAGTCCCGCATCGGGCTTCCTGCTCAGCAGGAGCCTGCTTCTGCCGCTTCCTCTGCCTGTGCTCTTTCTGTCAAATAAATAAATAAAATATTTAAAAAAATATATGGTATGATCCACCCAATTTAAAAACAAAATCATTCCTGGGGTGCCTGGGTGGCTCAGTCCGTTAAACGTCTGACTCTTGATTTCTGCTCAGGTCATTATCTCAGGGTCATGAGATTGAGCCCTGTGCCAGGCTCTGTGCTGAGCATGAAGCCTGCTTAAGATTCTCTCTCCCTCTGCCCCTCCCCGTCTCTCTAAAAAAGAAAAAGAACAAAAACAAAAGACACCCAAAAGTGCTGAAGAAGATAAAGTACCTAGTCCAATTGTAGTATTAAATGTGATCTATTTAGTATTAATAAGCAATTACTATGAGCAAATAAAAATGGGACTTAAAACAAGAATATGTTTAATACAAGTCTCAGAATTCTTTTTCAATAATCCTAAATCATACTTCACTTACAGGAGGTGTGTAGTCTGTTTTTCAGAGGGATTTTCTCCACAAAGTCTGAACTATGCATGATTTGTGTGAAGGACATAAGTCCTTCCAGCTGTTGAAAATTAGTCTGGTCACCAGTCTAGTGAGATCATCCATGAAATGCCCTGCTTATTGGCAATTTGTTGTTTCTGAGCTCTTCAAATTAAATACGGCTGTGGTTCATTCCGAGAAGGGGTCAAATCACTTAGCAGAGCGTGAAAAGAGAGGATGTGTCAGTACTACCCTTAATCACATTCTTTCACTTCTTTTATTCTCTTTCATCCTTGGCTTTGGTCGTCTAAATTCATCTTCTGGGTTATAAGTGATCATTGGCCATTTTTGAGAGCATGGTGCTTCCCAAAGCATCCAGGGTTATGTTATTTTAAATACATATATATTGGGCTTCAGATTATGAGCCAAGAACTGAACTTCAGCTTTTACGCAGCTTGTTTTGCTTCTGGTAGATCCATGGCATAGATATTGTGTCCCAATTATATAGGTTAGAAAAAAGGCGCAGAGAGGTAGAGCAATGTTTATAACAGCATGATTATAAAAAACAAGATTCCTAAACCTTACTTCAAATCACAAAATCAAAATTCATGGGGGATAGCTAGGAATCTGTTAAGTCAGAATTCCTGCATTTTTTCTCTAGTGCTCCAGGATGATGATGATGATTGCCTTGTATTATGAAAAATGTCAAACCTATACGAAAGTAGAGGGGATAGTTACTAAACCCCCTGTCCCCATCAGCCAGTCCCAACAGTTATCAACAAAGGAGTGAGTATCCTTTCAGTTGTTCAGACTTAGCCTTGTCATGCTGTAATTTCTATGTCCCTTGAATGAAAGATCTAGGTGATTCTTTAAAATAATAAAATTCGAAAATCAGTGGAGTTCTGTGACTTTCTCATGTCACTTGGCTGTGGAGCAGCAGGGCCCAAAAGCATATCCAAAATATGTAACTCCAGGTAGAAATTTCTTTCCATTAAAACATAGCTGTATTCGTCAAGTCCATAAATCTATACTGAGTTCCTCATATTTATAAAGCACCAGACTGGGGACAAGAACATGTATAAAGAAGTAAACAGTGTATAACGGAGACAATGAAATAGTTAAGTCATACTGCAAAATGGCCTGTGAGCAAGGACCAAAAAGAATAATGTAGATAATAAACACATTAATGTGTTGGAAATGGGAGATCAAAGAAAAATGAAACCATTTTAAAAAGTCTTTATTGAAGAGGCAGGATTTGACCTGGGCCTGTAGCAAGGGAGGGCTTTCCAAGTGAAGAATAACATGGATAAAAACACAGAATTCAGAACAAACAAGCTTTTCTGGAGAACTAGGGAATAAGAAACAGGCTGGCTGGACTAGATGGATAGTATCTGGAGGCAACATCGGATTGTTCTGTGGAGCCAGATCATGGAGGTTCTCAAAGGCAAGATCAAATAGGGCCTCTGCCTTCAGCTCAGGTCATGGTCTCAGGGTCCTGGGATCAAGCCCTACATCAGGCTCTCTGCTCAGCGGGGAGCCTGCCTCCCCCTCTCTCCCTGCCTCTCTGCCTGCTTGTGATCTCTCTCTCTGTGTGTGAAAAAAAAAAAAAAAAAAATCAAAAAAAAAAAAATTCCTTAAAAAAAAAAAAAAAAAAAGCCACTGGGAGTTTTTGAAGAGGAGAGAAATAGGGTTGATGTGGGAATTTGGGATGAAAACTGTGGCCATGGTATGTCTGAAAAACATGGTTTTAGGAGGTCAGGTGACCAATTAAGAAGTTACTGCCCTGAATAGGGCGGAAGATGAAAAGGACCAAGACTGAGAAACAGCTGTGGAGCATTTTATAGAATCGACTGGACTTGATGGGACAACAGGCAGGGATGAGTTGAAAATGACTCTCCCAGGGTGGATGGGTGGCTCAATAGGTTGAACAGCCACTTCTTGATTTCAGCTCAGGTTCTGATCTCAGGATCCTGAGAGTGCATCAGGCTCTGCACTCAGCTTGGAGTCTGCCTAAGAGTCTCTCTTCTTCTCCTTTTGTCCCTCCCCCTGTGCTCTCTCTCTCTCTCAAAGTAATAAATAAATTTTTTTTAAATGACCCTGAGGCTTTGTAACTGGGTAGTTAGAAGAGTTGAAGTGTACCAAAACGAGTTTTACTAGAGAATGGAGGCTGTGAGACTTGTGTTTGAGGGAATTAGGGTAGGAACACAGGGGCGGAGAGCCATGAGCATAGGGAACAGTTGCAAGAGCAGTAGATACATGGCCAAAGGAAGACTCACTGGAAACTGATGACAGGCAGTGTCACTCTGTATTACCTGAACCCAGGTCAGTGCATACCAGAGGGTGGGTTCACTGCTAGTCCCTATGAGAATGCCCTTTATGACACTGCCCCCAAGGTGGGAGTAGAAACCCCTGCTCTAGTGTTCTAAGTGATTTCCAGGTAGTCAGGGCCAACCCTGATTCAATATCTGATTTGCAGAGCATAAAAATGTCTTGTGAAATTTGGACTGTAGAGGAAAAAAAACACCTAGTGAAAAATTATTGAAGCAACTTAACAGCAAACCATACATGCTTCATAAAATATTCTTTGAAGCCCATTCCGTATGTCTCCTACAGGTGTGATTTTATTGAACTGTAATCCCTCCTTCCCCAGGGATTAGGAGATCTACAGTGGAAGTAGCTAGAGTACCATCTCAATTCTGCTTTGGGAGTTTATGGTTTATTTTCCTCATCTGAGTCCATTTGTTCCTTTCTAGGATTCCAAATTGGTCTGTGATAATTAACTCATTTATTAAACAAATAATTACTAATCATCTATTTTTTCTAATGCTAGAGATTCAGTGATAAATAAGACAGATTAAAAAGCTCTACCTTGTCAGAATTTACACTTTCCCTCTGACTTTGCTCAATGACTAATGATTTATAAAAGTGTGCCTGTAAAATAAAGTATGCTATTCTTAACTGTATAAACTGCCTTTGCTATTCTCACTTTTGGGCCATGTGTACATTTGAATTATGTGTTCCATCTCAAATCTATACTTCTCCTCTCTACCTGCTAAGCATCAGACCTAATGATTATTTTCTTTTTTTTTTAAGATTCTATTTATTTATTTGAGAGGTAGAGTGTGCAGGAGTGGTAGGGAGGGGCAGGGGGCAAGGGACAAGCAGTCTCCCCACTAAGCAGAGAGCCGGAAGCGGGGCTCAATCCCAGGACACCAGGACCATGACCCAAGCTGAAGGCAGAGGCTTAACTGACTGAGCCACCCAGGTGCTGCAGACCTAATGATTTCTAAGGCATCTACATGTAGTTACACTGCTACTGGGCCAGTGGCATCACCCCCCTATCCCCTGAACAGCCCCTCTTTCCGTTAATACCAGTGACACCAACTACCCCCAGACCCCTTAATTCCACTCCACCTCAGTTTTCTCTTGCTCCTCCTTCCTCCAATCCCATGACCCCTGTGGTTGTCTCATGCTGTCACCTGCTGGAACAGTCTCTGAAGCCTTAGTGGAGCATGACTAGACAGAGTAACACCTGCCACCAAGAAAATCTTCCCCATTCCATGCCCATTTTCACCTCTCCAAACCCTTCTTGTATTCTGAGCCCATAGGAGTGAATTTAAAGTTAAACTTCCTGGGCACCTGGGTGGCTCAGTTGGTTGAGCAACTGCCTTCAGCTCAGGTCATGATCCCGGACTTCCAGGATCGAGTCCCGCATCGGGCTCCCAGCTCCTTGGGGAGTCTGCTTTTCCCTCTGACCTTCTCTCTCATGCTCTCTCTCACTCATTCTCCCTCAAATAAGTAAATAAAATCTTTAAAAATAAATAAATAAAATCAAACATGCTGACTACAAACAGCACAAAATTTACCTTTTATTTTCCTCTAATTATATGGGTTGCACTGTATCTCAGAAATCAGGAAAGGAGAGACTATCGATGACTCAGAGAATTCACCTCTATTTTGGCAGGGCTCTCAGTTACCGTCTCACAATTTCCCACCCATGTAGTAAAAGCTACAACAAACTCGGGCACCTGGGTGGCTCAGTTGTTTAAATGTCCTCTTGGTTTTTGGCGCAGGTCATGGTCTCAGGAGTGACTTCAAGCCCCTTGACGGATTCCAGCTCAGCACAGTCACTTGATATTTTTTCTCCCTCTCCCTCTGCTGCTCCCACTCATGCTCACACACACACACACACACACACTCTCTCTCTCTCTCTCTCTCTCTCTCTCTAAAATAATTAAATAAATCTTAAAAAAAAAAAAAAAAAGCCTACAGCAAAACATTCCATAGGCTTTTTTAAAAAAAGTATTGTTACCAAAGAAGTACTGTTACTTTTACTCAATTGGATTCTGTTTAGTCAGGAATATAATCTATTTCCCAAAAAGTATAGTACTTAAAAGGCTGTCTAGGAACACCTGGGTGGCTCAGTGGGTTAAGCATCTGACTTCAGCAAAGGTCCTGATCTTGGGGTCTTGGGATGCAGCACTGCTTTGAGCTCCCTGCTCAGCCAGGAGTCTGTTTCTCCCTCTCCCCTTGCCCCTCCCCCTTCCATGTTCTCTCTCCAGCTTGCTCTCTCTCAAATAATCTTAGTTGGGGGGAAAGGTCATCTACCCATCCTGATAGTGTTAAAAAAAAAAAAAAAAGAGTGTTTCACCTTGGCTAGGATATAGTTTTGAATCTTATACTTATAGGAATAAGCATTTCTATTTTTTCCTAACCATGTATAAACTAATATTTTTGCCAGTCATTTAGAGAAGCTTCCCTGCTTAAGTTATCTAGGTATCTTTTCTTTGCTTCTAATCAACACTGATTTAAAAATCATAGAGTCTTTCTAATTAATAAATGATGGATCAAATCAATCCTAAAAAATATTTCTGAAAAAAATATTATTTTATGCTGCAAAAATAATAGGGTTAAAATCCAAGTCAAATAATCCTTTTTTTTTTTAAGATTTTATTTATTTATTTGACAGCCAGAGATCACAAGTAGGCAGAGAGGCAGGCAGAGCTAGAGGGGGAAGCAGGCTCCCCGCTGAGCAGAGAGACCAATGTGGGGCTCGATCCCAGGACCCTGAGACCATGACCTGAGTCGAAGGCAGAGGCTTTAACCCACTGAGCCACCCAGGTGCCCCCAAGTCAAATAATTCTTAAATGAATAGTTTCAAAAGGAACAATATTTGATTTCAAGAAGCACCCATGAAAAGTAAATGGTTTGCTTCAAGAGCCCCCAAGGGAAAAGGATTGCCCACAGATGTTAGGTTTAATATTAGAAATAAATGTTGTTCTAGATTTGAAGCTTTGTTCTTTTTTTAATATTAAACCTATATATGGCAGTTGCTATTATCTTATTTCATTTGCTGTTTTCTTTTTCTCTTATTTTTCTTAAATTTTCTATGATGAGGAAACAATTTCTCTGCTATTAAAAATTCCTTCTAATAGAAAAGAGATATTATCAACTACAAGAGGAGGAAATAAAATGGTAGATTTAATTCTAGTGTGGAAAGGAGAGATCTTCAGTGGTGAAGAAAAGTAATATACTTTGAAATATAAAATCAGTTTTGTTGTTCTCATGGCTTTACAACAGTTTGGCTCCCATCAAGAACATGTTTTATATTAGAACTTATAAAGTTCACAGCATGAGATAAAAAGGGTTTTTTTTCCATAAAGAAAAACCAGTGCCCAAGTTCTCACCAACACACGCCAGAAGAAAACTTTCATGTCACCATGGAATACTTAATCTTGATTTATTTTAGACAAATAACTTGTAACTTCAATTAAATAAGGAGTAAATATTCAATCATGAAGTGTTTTAAACCCTGAGGCTTCTATGTAGAAGAAAAGTAATAAATTAATCTTGCAGAACCATTGCTGTCCTCTGACTCTATCTAATTATCTCAGAAGATAAAATGTATCAGAAATTCAACAGAGGATTATACAGAATTATCAGGATATACAGAAAATCATTCATTAACACAGACTCCTCAAATGAAAGTGAATTTGATAGAGTTTCTAAGCGACTAATGATCTCGTCAATGCTTAGTAAAGTTGCGTGCATTATATCTAAAGTTCTGAATCTCTAAAATGAAAAGAAAAACACTCTCCCTTTAAAGTAAACTGGTTTAGGTCAGTATTCATCCAAATCTCCTTACTTCTGAGGACAAACTTTAACACAGTTGACATTCTTTTTTACTTTCCAAAAAACCATTAAATTCAAAGTCATTATCTGTGCTCCACTCCTGGTTCTCCCATCAAAAAATGATCTGGTTAAAAAAAAAAAAAGAAAAAGAGAGAGAGAGAAAGAAGAAGAAATTTTGGTAAGTTTTACCTAAAATGACTCCTCTTCTCAATTTCCCACTTCAGTTAAACAGCTGGTCATGATTACAGGCAAGTACCTTCCTGAATGCCTCACTGGCCTTACACACAGCCCATCCACATGGCATCCGCTTGCAACAATGTTGTAAGTTCCAGAGAGTATCTAGAAGTCATAGAAGTTCAGTATCAGGGTAACACACTTAGACCACAAAAAAATCAGAGTTCTAACCCTGACTCCCCACATCTGCCCATGTGTCCTGGGGCAATCTCTTGGGCTTTGGTTTTTCTTGACTAACTGGTTAAGTGAGTTGGACTAGATTTTTTTTCTTAAGTCCCTTCCAACTCAAAATTCTAATTCCGAAGGCACCACACTCTCTCCCAGTCCAGTAGACTCAAAACCATGAAAGATTTGACTACATTGTTTTTATCTGAACTATCGTCAAACACTTTTTGTTTGTTTTTCATCTTACTTGGATCTTATCCTTTTAGGTACGATCTGTAATCTTGTTAATTCACTTTTCCCGTGGTATCCACTTACCATGTTGCCTAACTCAGAATCTTCAGGGGTTCCTTGTAGTCTATCCTGTTGGAGACTCTTCAGAAGAGACTATATCACACATTTTGAGAATAATTTGGTTCCAAATTGTCAATCCAATCTTATTTTCCACTTCTCCAATACAACAAAGACCATTGGCTCATGTCACCCCAGCCTTTTACTTGCTGTTGTCCCCCATCTTGAAACTATTCTATTCCTACTCCTACTCTCAGCCAGTCATATAAATCTCTATATATTTTCCAAGTTATTTATTCAAGTACTCAAGACCTAGTGCCTTTAACTATTGTGAGATTGAATAGCACCGTGGTTACAAAGCTTTTGCTGAAGTCAAATTGTGTAGGTTCAACTCCTAGACCTGTCAACTTTCTAGTTCTGTACCTTTGGACATAACCTCTACGTACTTTTATCTGTGGAGTGGGGATAAATTAGTATCTACTGGACTGAGGTGCTGTGATGTTAATAAATTAATATGTGTAAAATTCCTGGACCTGTGCCTGGAACACAGTAGACACTCTGAGAGTATTAACAATCACTATGGTATGAGTGCTCTGCAGCATGCTTGGTCAGTTACATATATTTAGGAAGGTATATTTAAACTGTCCTCTGCTGCTCACTTCTCTTTCTCGTCTTTAAAATTTTTTTTTTAATTTATTTGACAGACAGAGATCACAGGTAGGTAGAGAGGCAGGCAGAGAGAGAGGAAGGAAAGCAGGCTCCCTGCTGAGCAGAGAGCCCGATGCAGGGCTCAATCCCAGGACCCTGAGATCATGACCTGAGCCGAAGGCAGAGGCTTTAACCCACTGAGCAACCCAGGCGCCCCTCTCTTTCTCTTGACTAGCTACAAAGAGAAGGGAAGAGCAAGAGTGATGTCATTCTCATTTCTACTCTCTCCACGAGCACGGAGTGCTCTTAGTGCTCTTCGCACTCCCAGTATCCACACCCAGAAAGAGAAGTATAAAACTCCAGAAGAAAGCCAGGAGGATTAGGGGTTGAAATTGGAGACTGCAAGGAAACACTGAAGAACAAGGACTCGTTATCCCAAAACAGAAAAGTTAAAGGTTATTTAAATAAAGGTCTTTAGAATACAAAGAGCCTTTAAAACCCCACTGGGAATTGTTTGCTGTCCATTTTCAACCACCATGTCTTTCTTCCTTCCCTTCCCTCCCCTGACTGCTTTTGTGCCATTTCCCATTGTGTTCCTCTTATCCACCTTCCCTCAACCATGTGCCAGATACACATTATGCATTATATTCACTCCTAGTCTGGAAGGTGGCTTTTATTAAACTTTTCGGCAAAGCTTTTGATAACTAAAAAAACTGCCCATAATCATACAATCAAGCCAATAAGTAGCAGAACCAGAATTCAAACCTAGGTCTGCCTGATGCCAAAACCCAAGATCAGCCCACAACACATGCCATCATCCCTATTTCTCCTTATAAGTCCTGTTGCCCTTTGCTTCCAGATTTCGTAACTGCATAGTAACAGGAACATAAAATATATTCACTAAGAGCTTGTCACTTCAAAAGAAATTACTGAGAGTTCTAAATACTGCAATATCCAGAGAGTGGAGACATCTTTTTTTTTTTTTTGAATGATCAACCTTAATAAATCAACGAATTAACTAGCTAATTGGCTCTCCCATGTGTCAGCCAGACTGAGGATCTCTCTAACATGAGAGCATCTGGCTTGACAATTTTTTTCAGGTATTTTTTTGAACCAAGACTTCTATGTTTATAAAAAATTCAAGTTGTAGAAAATACTTCAGCCAATAAAATGCAATGGCTGAAGATGTCACCGAGTAGTAAAATCACATGAACTCTATTAGGGGTTGATAGAGATAATTAGTAAAGAAATTTAAAATCTAAATGTTTCATTCTCTTAACAACAGAAAACTGATGAACAATCTGTTTATGATATCCACTCATGCAAAAGCTAGTCAGCCTGTGAACTATAGAACTGTCTCAGCAAATCATGTATTTAAAACCTTTGTTCAAGTTTGAGGAAAACCTGTGTAACAATTGCAAAAAAGTATGCCAATCTGAATATGTGCCAACATTTTGTTTAATGACCACAAAATAAATAAAATATGATGGAAGCCTTGATGCTCTTTAATGATTTGTGAAATTCTGAGTCCACTAACTTCTTTATATTTAAAAGAAGCCAGCAAACATCCCAGCACAGGAGGTCCAGATAAAGTGAAAAGCTTCCTTGATTGCATCCATGTGTATTGACTTGATTCTTGACCTTCTGTAAAATTGAAATTAAATGAAACATACACTGTATAAACTCGCCAGAAACCTCCCAGGCCCTACAGAACTGGCCCTGTAAAAAAAACATTTCCTTGAGTGAAACATAGCACAAAACATAACCATTTTATTGGTGTATAATCAACAGGGAAAAGAAGCCCAACAATGTCTTCTACTACCCTGGCTCTGGAGTATTTTCCTTCTGTATAATTATTTTAATTTTATTTTATAAAAGGAATATATGATCAATACAGAATAGTTCAAAAGATATTAAATATAAAATAACTAGGAATTTCATCCAAAGACCTTTAACATTTTAGTGTGCCTTCTTTCCATTTTTTTCTTATGATAAATATTTTTTTAAAATAAAAGAGCCATTTTACTCTATACCCTATTATATAACTTATTTTTTTCACTTAGTACTCTATTAAGGTTTTCTTACATTTATATAACCTATAATTTATGTAAATATTCATTTTGTAAATTCTCTTGATTCATTTAATAGGATATATAACAATGATTATATTTTGTATTTTTATTGTATCTTATATGTGAAGGTCTCAAAAAGTTGTTTAGAAACACAGTTAGCTTAGCAGCACCAAGATTCTCTGGTTATTTATAAATACTCCATCTTGCCTTTAAATCCAAGGGTAACCTCCTTTAAGCAAACCCACATGTCACGAGATGGGAAAAAATTGTTATAGTCTAAAAACCAGAAGGGAAATACATTTTAAGTACAGTGGGTCAGCCTAGGGCAAGAGTACAAATGGAAGCCACACATCATATATCTAAAGTTTTAAATCAAACTAACAAACTGTTGAATAAAATATGCTCTTCACATCACCTTGATAAATGCATTTTGTTGATGATCTGGGGGTCCATGATAGAATTAAGAACCCTCAGACAACTTGGAGTTTCTCAACCAAATGTGAAGGCCCAGGGAGATCCAGTCTGGCTCCTGTCCATGGCCCAGAAACTATGGTCCACTTCTCCTACTCCTCACACCCCGGGCTCTGTCCCTCCCTACAGCAGCCTCACTCACATACACATAGACACTTCAGTTCTGTCCACAAGTCTACCCACAAACTTGACCCCCATCAGTCCTGGGAGTGAACATGTCAGCTGCACATTAGCCTTCGAGAAGACAAAATAGGTGAGCCAAAGAGCCATGTGCAGGCCTTTGGAAGCAAGCCAGAGGGAGTTCTGGCAGGAAACTTGGGAATCCTAGGTACCTGAAACACACTGTAAAAAAGGATGGGGGTGGGGGGAATGTGGATTCCCTGTGGACACATCCCCTGGCCATATGCCTTCTTCTTGGTGTGTGTATGGGGGGGTGGAGTAGCTGCAGTAGGGCCAGGATGGTCCTGCTACAGCACAGGGCCTAAGGTGAGAACCTCTTCTGGCCAGTAGAAAGTCAAGCCCCATCTTTTTGAGAAGATTTCCTTCTTTCTTTCTTTTTTTTTTTTTTTTTTTAAGATTTTATTTGGGGTGCCTGGGTGGCTCAGGGGGTTAAAGCCTCTGCCTTCGGCTCAGGTCATGATCCCAGGGTCCTGGGATCGAGCCCCACATCGGGGGGTAGCCTGCTTCCTCCTCTCTCTTTCTGCCTGCCTCTCTGCCTACTTGTGATCTCTCTCTGTCTAATAAATAAATAAAATCTTTAAAAAAAAAAAGATTTTATTTACTTGGCAGAGAAAGACACAGTAAGAGAGAGAACACAAGCAGGGGGAATGGGAGAGGGAGAAAACAGGCTTCCTGCAGAGCAGGGAGCCTGATGTGGGGCTCGATCCCAGGACCCCAGGATCATGACCCGAGCTGAAGGCAGATGCCCAACGACTGAGCCACCCAGGTGCCCCTTGAGAAGATTTCTTAATAAGCCCACTTGAAGCAGAAGCCAAGACCCTCAAGGACAAAGTTTGGAGAGAAAAAACTAAAAGAGAGAGAACAATTAAAAGCCTGAGGGCAGAGCCAATGGGATTATATGATAAATCACAAAATCTTCTTTTATTCCTGAAATACTTGTTGGGAATGGGAATTTTTGCACCACAATGGAAACCCATGTGTTTGAACCTAGTTAACTTAGGTTTATATGAGATTGACCTAGAATGGATCAAGAGGAAATAAACTCTCTGGAACTTTCAAGAATCCTAAGGAAGGGGCAACTGGGGGGCTCAGTGGGTTGGGGCCTCTGCCTTTGGCTCGGGTCGTGATCCCAGAGTCCTGGGATCCGGCCCCGCATCAGGCTCTCTGCTCAGTGGGGAGTCTGTCTCTCCCTCTCTCTCTGCCTGCCTCTCTGCCTACTTGTGATCTCTCTCTGTCAAATAAATAAATAAAATCTTAAAAAAAAAAAAAAGAGAGAATCCTAAGGAAATCTCTGGCCTCTCAAAAACCATGAAACAGCAGCCTGAAGGAGGGACACTGTTGACCTGATATTATCTAACTTAATGAGGGACAGAGACATGCCAACTGGCATCTTGGTAATATCTATATGAAAATCTGCCTTTGAATAAAGTATGGATGCTTTCCGTACTTTGCAAATATAATCATCCTGTGATTATTTTTAAATGGGATGGTTTAGTGCTTTTAAAAGTGATTACATTTTAAAATGAGGATGACATGTAGGTTATATGTAGAAATGTCAGAATCAGAGATAAATAGGGCTCTGAATTCCTTTGTGCTGTACTAAATCCAAAACTCACTCTTCCTCTTCTCCTTTTAGGGTGCTAACATTTTGCCAGCTGAAGCTAAGGTTTTCCAAAACACTTCAAGCAGTTTTCAAGATTTAAGTCCAAGATAAAAGCCATCTGCATTTTTCACGCAAATGGGCTATCTCTAACAAGATTTTAGGGGCACTCTTTTCTCTCACAGAGCAGTCGTAAGCCAGAGTGAAGGGTTAGTTCCAGCAGCAAAGTGGGAAGAACAATACATTGTTCACTTTCCTTAATAGTACAGGGTGATTTTAGTCTTTGTGGAGTTTTATAGCACCTGGGACTCATTTCCATTAGTTTCTCAGCCTACAACCATAGCTCCTGCAAAATAGCTCTTAATCAATAACTAATAATAATTAATAATAAATTTCTTATTAACCAAAAGAAAAAAGAACACAGCAAACATCAAATTCTTTAGCGTCAAGATATCTTCTCAATTCAAATCCTGTTGTCAGTAGCTTTAGGTTTTGACAATTACTTTGGATCTTTCGTGATCTCTATAAATTTATGTTGACTGTATTTTGCCTAAACTACCACTGTGATCATTCAGACTGACTGAACATCTGCTATGTGCAAAGGCTTATTGTCCAGTGGAGGAGACAACCCAAAAGCACAATTATGAACAAAGGAGTGCCAGGGTAGAGGTAGATTCAGACTGCTACCGAGACACAGAGGGAGGGAGCGACCAGCTCTCGTGGGCAGAGATGAGTGATGGCGGTGGTGGTGGTTGTGGGTGAAGAGGTGGGAAAAAGAAGGTGTGTGCTTGGTGAAAGTAGATGGATGGGGGTTATAAGAATAAAGTAGCATATACACAAACTCAGAGGCCTAAGGATACACAAAAATAGCAGAGGTCAATAAGTTCTACGGAGGGACAGAAATACCGTGTGTGTGAAGGGAGGGGAAAGGATTGTGTGAAGCTAATGGTTAGCGATGAGGGCAGAAGACAGGGCCAAGCTGTAAAAAGGTCTACAGAGGAATCTGGAGCCTCACAAGAAGGCTGTCCTCAAAGCCCATGCCTGATGGGTAAAAGCACTTTAGAATAAGCTGCTTTTGATATCTTGTTAATGAGACTTCTTAGAATTCAGAATTCATGCCGAATTCCATTTTCTACTGAACTGTGTCAGAGCGAGTTTCCACAGCCCTCTCAGAGGAGCTAGTGGACTGCAGACTGTGTATGAGACCTCCTGTGCCTGGCTTCTCAGAGGAAGAAAGCTGAAGAAACCAACTGTTAAAAAGACCTTTGCAGAACTAACTTGGGAACATAGAGAACCTCATGATAACAGAGATGGGGAGACCCATGTCCAAGATCCTGGGAGATACTCCAGAAAGGGCAGTCCCCTAGTAGATTATTATTATTATTAGCATAAGGCCATACTTGCCCAAGGAAAAATTACTAATGCAAACAGTGAGCCTATGTGTGGGCACTCATGAGAGATGGAGAGGTTCAACCTTAAGCATGTCTGTCTAAACATCTTAAAGCTGTCTAAACTCACAGGATACAAAAAAACCTCTGCATGCGGCCCCAGAGCACACAGGTTCTTACACGTCCCTGATCGGTATGCTCATAAATGCCACTGTGTGGTTCCAAGCTTGAAATACTCAAATAGTAAATTTTGAGTTAAAGCCATAATTCACTGGCAACTTTCATTTTTAGAGAAAATTGTTTTGTTTTACTACCCACAAAGTTGAACCCTAAGTTACAAAGAAAGTAGAAGTTTTGACAGTAATGTCTAGAGATGCTTTAGAAAGAGATCAAGGTATATCCCCTTCCCTTTGGTGGACATTTGTTATTTGTGCCTGGGGGCGTTCACTTCCCCTTCATCTAAGGACTCCTTTAGGGCGTGTGGTCTTGGTGGATGGTCAACAATGGCGTCCTACCAAGGACACATGAGTTAAGACATCAGTCTCCTTCCCGAAAACTAAATATCTAGTAAAATGACAGAACAAGAATGTTTGGAGTTTTCTCCCTCCTTTCTCCCTACTCCCTCTTCCTCTTTCTCCAGAGAGTCCCTCTCTAGAGTTTTTAAGGTGTTAAGTTAGCCAGGTTTAGTTTCTTTGCTTACAACCAAACAACCCTAATATAATGTTATAGTTCATACTTCTCTGTAATCTTGTGAATCTGATTTAATGGTCAGAAGCGCAATCACAAGGGAAAGACAGACGAAGGAGACTTGGACAGAGATACCAAGTTTACAGCTTTGTACAAAGTTCATTAGAATTTCCAAGTTGCTTCAAAATGGTGTGGGGGTAGGAGGCGGCAGATGGTAAAAGACTGGGCGCAGAATGGAAAATTCTGTAAACATGTGGTAACAGAGGCTCTTTCAGATGCTAATCCAGGTGATGAGAAGCATTTTGGGCAAAACATGAGAATCATAGGAGTGAGGGCAATAACATGGACCTGCTGAGTCACCACGGAGCCCAAGGTAAGGGCAGCAGCAACAAGGTGGAATCCACTCCCCAAAGTGGCATTCTGGAATTACTCAGGGCAGTATCAGATGCATGAGGCAGAGCCCCCCAGAGCAGCCAGCCACCGCAACCAGGGGAGGCACGGCAGTATCTGCTGCAGCAAGAGGCAGCAGCTGAGGGGGACTTGCTCAGACCTTGGCTGGAAACTGCCTATCATTTCTGACACAGTATCCCCACTGGCAATTTTCCCGGAGAATGGAAGGGTTCTAAGGGCAACGCAGGGGACTCGGGGGCTCTTCTGCTTCACCCTGTTGCCCTCCAGTGGTTAGGCGAGACTCCAACCTCAGGACTCTTCTGGTTCCTCTACAACCCACATATTCAGGCTTACAAAGAGCAGGATTTCCCTGTACCTCACATTCCAGATTCTTTATCTATAAAGGGAAGTAATACAGCACCATGGGTCTGGAGTTGAAACCCTGCCTCCCCTGTCCCCAGAGGAACACAGTAGGTGTCTCCTAGGGTTGTTGTGAAGGTAAATGAGATAGGGCAGATCAAGCATTTAGCCTAGAGACCCACACACAGTAAGTGCTCAACAGTGTTAGAGAAAGTGCCAGCAAAGATGCTCACCGCTGTGACTCAGAACAATGCTAGTCCCTTTGTTTTACCCTCAAAGTCCTAAAACATTCTGCATGAGAGAAAATCCTGCTGGGTCCTGCAGGCCCTACAACAATCATGTGGCCCTAAAAGACTTCTACTGCAGGTGGAGAGGTCAGGAGGGGGGTTGGCTCTTGCTTCAAGAAGGGGGCAGGGGAGCTTCTGGCCGCAAAGTCCCTTGAGGCCAAGTGGCAGCTGATTCACACAAATGGTATTTGGATCGAGGGGAGGGGAACAGGAGAGGAGCCTGCCCCTGCCTCCCGGAAACTGACTCCTCTCCCATCATCTCAGCTGCCATCTTTCATCACCCAGTCCTCCCCCAGATGTGGCAGCCAGCTTGCTCGCACAGAATCCCCTCCCACACCAGCAACATGTTGAGACTTTGCTGCCTGCCCAGCACTCTTAGGGGCTGGGTTCCTGTTCCTTGTAGAAGAGGCAGAGAACTACAGCAGAAAAAAGTGGGGGTGGGGAAAAGGACTAATAACTGGGTTTTTTTTTTAATGCATCTGGAGAAAAAAAAATTTACTTCTTCACATACAGGCTGTTTGAATATCCTGGCAAAAAAAAAAAAAAATGCTCCTGTATAGTAGACACTAGGATCAACATTCTCAGAGAAAAAACCAAAGGTTGGGACAGCTAACCATGCAGAAAGGTAAAATCCTTCCACTTATACAACTGCTCCTAGTGAGTCACAGTTGGGGCAGTGTTGGCTCCAGCATTAATGAGACCATGATGCTTAGCTGGACACAGTGGGAATTAATTGATTTCATTCAAAGTCACAGTGTAACCACAAGGGAAAAAATTAATCTTCATTTAAGGATTTTCACTATATTTTTCAAAATACAGAAACTTCCAAAGGTTTTTTTTTTTTTCTATGTTCATGTGCAGTTTTTTGTTTTTTTACGTCAATAAAATCCCACCTGGAAATGGTTTTGCCATCACACTGCCCTTTTTAAAATGGTCCATGGAAAATTAGTGATGCTGAATTCCCACCTCACTCTAAAAGGTTTTCTGGAGGAACTTGAGCACTCATTTCCAGTGCCTTCATACCTGGACTCCAATAGCAATGTTCACACTGGGTGCATAGATAAGAAAAATAAATGCTATTATTTACTAGGAATCCCAGACCCTGGACTAAGCATTAGAGGCATTGCTTAATTTTGCAGATTACAAACATGAAGCTCAGAGAGGTGACACCACAGATTTGGGATTCAAACCTGCCCCAGTTCTTTGCAACTGTGATGTGACCTTGATAGAATGTCATATTCTATAGCCCTGCCCTCTCTATTACCATCTCTATGGCCAGAGTATTTGGCATATGTTCAGTTCTCAATAAATGTTTACTCCTGGTGATTCTTTTGACATCTTTAAGTAGGATGCACCTGAACTTACTTCCTCCTAGGGTATTCCATTTCAAGCCGACCACAGTAAAGCCCTCAACACCTACAGCTCTCTATTGAATTCTAAGAGTAAGATGAGAGTATAAAATGAGAATTATACAAAAACATAAAATGAACCCTGGAAGTACTGGTCATTGAGAGAAGTAACAAAGCCTGCTGTGAATTCACATTGCTACTTGGTTGTTACAGGTTTCTTCACAGCTTTCAGTATTCTCAAATTCGAGGAAGGAAAAGGGTGAAGGAAGGGAAACACATTGAATCACTAAGGATGAGGACAACCAAAGGGAGAACTGTTTAGTCTAGATGGTGGCTGGCTACAAATGTGGGGACTCAGGTGCCAGCCAGCCAGGTATCCATCCATTTAGCTGCACATTCTCCTTCCAGCTGCCAGCAAAGGCATCAGAGATCTTCCTGCCTCATCCTTGCCCACAACCCATGGCGATCCTAATCCTGTGAGGACAAAAATATTATTACCCCCATTCTACAGATAAAATAACTGGCTTAGAGGAGTCAGGTAATTTGTCTAAGATCACAGAGCCATTGAGTGGCTGAGCTGGGTTATAACCAGTTCTCTCTGGGCTCTTAGATTATTAACTAAAACTCTATTTCAAATAAAACCTTATCAAAGTTACCCTTCAGGGACCTTCCCAACTGAGATGGGTAATGATCTGCAGAGATTACATTTCTCATCCAAATCAAACCTAGGCTGAAGGAGACAAGGCAAGGGCCAAAACAATGATTCATTGCCCACCTTGTGAAAGATGATGGTAATTCTAGGTCAAAGTCTAATGAATGGATGTCTGCATAGCAATTAGCACAGCCAGGCACTCTGGCTGGCAATCTTGGCAGAGCAGCCAGGAATTGTCATAGAAACTCGACTTCTCTCTCTCCCAAAGAGGAATCCACTTGGCTGATCCAGGACAGAACAGGCTGCTGCCCAGGAGTGCCCTTCTCCCCCAGGCTGGAATTCTGCTCCACTAACATCTCCCCAGAGAGAAGCAACTCAAGGACAGTCACAGCAATATGGGATGGCTGTGCTGATTAGTAAAAATATACATCACCCTTCATTTCATCCAGTTGCTTTGAAACTTTGGATAACTCATACATGCCCCCGAGGACAGCTTCGCAAAAACTACTTAAAGCGGGGCATCTGGGTGGCACAGTCCATTAAGCATCCAACTCTTGGTTTTGGGTCAGGTTGTGATCTCAGGGTCATGAGCACAAGCCCCACATTGGGCTCCACATTGGGCACGGAGTCAGCTTAAGATTCTCTTTCTCTCTCCCTCTCCCCCCTCTCCACCCTACATGTGCTCTCTCTCTCTAAAATAAAAAAATAAATCTTTAAAAAAATTACTTAAAGAAAATTTAAGTAGAATCGACTTGTTCAATATCTCCTGTCTGCAAGATTCATCATTTGTAGTCAAGAATGACAACATTAAGGAACCAAAGAAGATATCCCGTTAACATTTTGTCTTTTCTATACAAATGTCTGAGTCTTCCTTATCCCTTAAAAATTTTCAAGCAATATGAATCTAATTAGCATGTTAGTTGAGCCATTAGTTTTATACAAGATCAATGTATATATATATATATATATATATATATATATATATATATATATTTCACCATTATTTACAGTATATGGCATTACATGATGAATCTACCTTCTGTTTTACTGGGAAGATAGAGGGTGGAGGATTTAGGGGAGGAACTAAAATTTACAGAATGCCTAGCATGAATTGAGCATTTTAATCTGCAAGACAACTCCACGAAATACTTATTATCTCCATCTTATAGGAAAGAAAACGAGATTCAAAAAAGTTAAATAACTAGTCCTACATCTCACAGACAGTATAGAGCTGGGATGCAAAGCCGGGGTTCTCTAATTCCAAAACCTCTGTTCTTTCTACCAAATTTCACATACATTTATTTCACTTCCCATGCATCTATATCTGGGATTACTTTGCAATATACAAATTATAGAAAAATTCCAAGATTTAAACTAGTCAGAATCCACTTAATTAGATTTTGAATTAAATGATTGTCTTCTCCCATCCCCCAAGTCTCTGCTACCATCATATTTTCAATGTGTCAGAATAACTTAAATCGTGACACAACGGCCATGGTTGTTTTTAATCTTTAAGGCATTCCACAAAGGAAGATGAAATTTAGCTCATCTTCCTAAACCAATTCCATTACACTGCTGGACAGGGATTGCTGACATGAGCCCAAGGCATTGTGAGATTCTAAATTATTGAAGAAAGAAGTTCAGAATGAACTTCAGAATGAAGTTCAGAATATACCACTTAGGCAGGGAATGGACTGATGAATTCCCTGAAGATTTTTGGTAACAAGCTGAAAGAAAGATAATATGGGGAAGGATGAGGGACTGTTTAGAAAAACTCTACTACATAGTTCCTTGACTGTGTCAGTTAGTCTATGTAATTAAATGCATTTTATTTTATTTTTTTTAAGATTTTATTTATTTATCTGACAGAGAGAGATCACAAGTAGGCAGAGAGGCAGGCAGAAAGAGAAGGGAAAGCAGGCACCCTGCTGAGCAGAAAGCCTGACGGCAGGGCTCAATCCCAGGACCCTGAGATCAGGACCTGGGCCGAAGGCAGAGGCTTAACCCACTAAGCCACCCAGGCGCCCCTAAATGCATTTTAAAAGAAACCCTTATTTCCTTCCAAAGGCCCGTATTTTGCTGTGTGGATGAGCACAAATGCCATGAGCAATGAAATAAATTGCCTGGGGTTGAATCTCAGTTCCACCACTACGAAGTCTCCAGATCACCGGCAAGGCCTTACCTCTTTGGATATAAGATTCCTTGCCAATGAAATAATGGTTAGAATGAGTTAGAATAATGAAATAATGAGTTGGAATAAGATAATCTCTAAGTCCCCATGCATGAGTTAGAATAAGATAATCTCTAAGTCCCCATGCATTCATGCATGCATTCCTCCAATAATTATAAGTATTTTTAAAGACACAATGTTCCAGTGTTTGATGATATCATCTTGACATTATCACTACCATCAACATCAAACATTTGTATTTTAAGCCCCTGCCATTTTAGGCACAGTGAATACAGAGAAATGACTCAGTCCTGTCCAAGGAGTTCACAAGGGGAAACAAGATACATATACCACTGCAGAAGGCGGTCCAAGGAAAGCACCAATGATTGGTGTGTGCAGGAAGCACTATAGGATTTCTTAAGAATTGTTTAAACAGCGGGGCGCCTGGGTGGCTCAGTGAGTTAAGCCTCTGCCTTCGGCTCAGGTCATGATCTCAGGGTTCTGGGATTGAGCCCCGCATTGGGCTCTCTGCTCGGCAGGGAGCCTGCTTCCTCCTCTCTCTCTCTCTGCCTGCCTTTCTGCCTACTTGTGATCTCTCTCTCTCAAATAACTAAATAAAATCTTAAAAAAAAAAGAATTATTTAAATTGCTTTCATTACTTCAGCAGTAATGCTGAGACAAAGTTGATGACCTATGGAGCACTCCTTAGCCTCCACATTGGATGTGAGACCATACTTGATATTTCCTCTGTATTTCCTCCTCAATATGAAAAGCACAGATCTCCAGACCAGTAACTACGTACAATCAGAGGCAAATGGCTATATGCATATAGACGGTCTACACAGGAAATGTAAGTAATTGTGTACTGAACATTCATACACATTTGCCTTCAATTCAGTGTTACCGGAAATGCCTGGTATGTGTTTGGTGCTGGGGGGCCACAGAGGTAGAAAAGAACCCTGTCCCTAGGATCTCACTATTTACTCCACTTATTCAGGAAGACAAAAATCCGAACAATTCCAATAGATGCAGTAACAGTGGTTCTAACAATAATGCTCTGACCACAGGAAAGGAGAAACACCGTTGCCTGAGCAATCTGGAAAGACTTCACAGCAAAGACAGGACTTTATCTTAGCTCTCAAGAAAGAGCAGGATTTTGACAGTGACGTGTATGCAAGGATGTACACAGGCAAGGAAAACTAGGAAGACCTATCCTTTCAAGTTGCAGCAATGTGTCCTAGACTCTGTGCCAAGATCGCTGTGGGCCAAAATAAGTAAATCCATATGACTGCAGCAGCAGGTACTTGAGGAATTTCATGGAAGTCAAGGTTAGAAATAAAAACCAAATCCAAAGATCATCCCCCAGTAGTGAATAACAATGAAGAACATGGGATCTAAAGCCAGACTTTCTGATTGTAAATCCTTCCTCCATGCGACCCTGGGCAAGTTACTTAAGCTCTCTATTCTAAATATTAAGTGAGTTAATGTGTGCAAGTACTTAAAACAGTGCTTGGCCCTTAGTAAGGGTCATAGAAATATTTGCTGTTCAATAAACAATGGGGAGATACGAAAGGTAATGAAATTAGCATGTGAGCTGGTCTATTTATATAGTTATCCTTACTGTGATGTAACTCTATTAAGGAGCTGAAAAAGAAGTTTGTGGTTGTAATTGTATTGCCAAGTTTAGAGGAATATATATTTAATCCACACAACTAGTTAATGAGTCTCTCAGCCTTGACAGCACTCAGCCTGTCCGGATTCCAAAGACATACCATACAGGGTAGTTCACATTCTCAGCAACTCCTGGGATTTGGAAAGGACATTTCTCTTCATTAAAATAGTGAGGGAAGATGCATGCCTTAAAATGAAATGATTATCCTATTTCTTATTCACTCTTCCATTGTTTTTATTAGATTTGCTTAGAAAATATTAGTGTATTGGAAAATGAAGATTGTGGTTCATGAAAAGGAACAGAAGATGTATAGGCAGATTGGCACACGTGATTCTTTTAAAAAAATGGCAAGGGCATTTTCTTCTTAGTAGAAGCAGGAACAACAGCCTTAAGGATGTTCTAGAGATTATGTATGTATTATAAAGACACCCTTCCTGTGTGACACCTGTTCTATTACTCACAGGTGACCAAACTTAAGGAGAAAGAACATTGTCACAAATAGCAAGAAAAGAGAAATTAAAATTTTCTTGGAAGGCTCTAAAAATGTAATTTTCTTTCCTTTGAGGATAGTAAATATACATACTATAATTTGTAAGTGTTATTCCTTTAGAGAATTCTGAGTCAAAATCCCATTATTCTCATTATCCCATTTTCAGCAAGAATTGACTTTCTGGATTATGTAAGTTTTTTTTTTCCCCCCTTTTATTTATTTATTTATTTATTTTCAGCATAACAGTATTCATTGTTTTTGTACCACACCCAGTGCTCCATGCAGTCCGTGCCCTCTCTAATACTCACCACCTGGTTCCCCCAACCTCCCACCTCCCCACCTCTTCAAACCCTTCAGATTGTTTTTCAGAGTCCGTAGTCTCTCATTGTTCACCTCCCCTTCCAATTTCCCTCAGCTGCCTTCTCCTAGCTCCCCATGTCCTCCATGCTATTTGTTATGCTCCACAAATAAGTGAAACCATATGATAATTGACTCTCTCTGCTTGACTTATTTCACTCAGCATAATCTCTTCCAGTCCCGTCCATGTTGCTACAAAAGTTGGGTATTCATCCTTTCTGATGGAGGCATAATACTCCATAGTGTATATGGACCACATCTTCCTTATCCATTCGTCCGTTGAAGGGCATCTTGGTTCTTTCCACAGTTTGGCGACCGTGGCCATTGCTGCTTATAAACATTGGGGTACAGATAGTCCTTCTTTTCACTACATCTGTATCTTTGGGGTAAGTAGTAGTGCAGTAGTGCAATTGCAGGGTCATAGGGAAGCTCTATTTTTAATTTCTTGAGGAATCTCCACACTGTTTTCCAAAGTGGCTGCACCAACTTGCATTCCTTCCCGTTGAGATCAGGAACACGACAAGGATGCCCACTCTCACCACTCTTGTTCAACAGAGTATTAGAAGTCCTAGCAACAGCAATCAGACAACAAAGAGAAATAAAAGGTATCCAAATTGGCAATGAAGAAGTCAAACTCTCTCTCTTCGCAGATGACATGATTCTTTATATGGAAAACCCAAAAGACTCCACTCCCAAACTACTAGAACTCATACAGCAATTCAGCAACGTGGCAGGATACAAAGTCAATGTACAGAAATCAGTGGCTTTCTTATACACTAACAATGAAAATACAGAAAGGGAAATTAGAGAATCGATTCCATTTACTATAGCACCAAGAACCATAAGATACCTGGGAATAAACCTAACCAAAGAGGTAAAGAATCTGTACTCAAGGAGCTACAGAACACTCATGAAAGAAATTGAAGAAGACACAAAAAGATGGAAGACCATTCCATGCTCTTGGATCGGAAGAATAAACATTGTTAAAATGTCTATACTGCCTAGAGCAATCTATACTTTTAATGCCATTCCGATCAAAACACCACCGGTATTTTTCAAAGAGCTGGAGCAAATAATCCAAAAATTTGTATGGAACCAGAAGAGACCCCGAATCGCTAAGGAAATGTTGAAAAACAAAAATAAAACTGGGGGCATCACGCTACCTGATTTCAAGCTTTACTACAAAGCTGTGATCACCAAGACAGCATGGTACTGGCATAAAAACAGACACATAGACCAGTGGAACAGAGTAGAGAGCCCAGATATGGACCCTCAACTCTATGGTCAGTTAATCTTTGAAAAAACAGGAAAAAATATACAGTGGAAAAAAGATAGTCTCTTCAATAAATGGTGCTGGGAAAACTGGGCAGCTATATGTAGAAGAATGAAACTCGACCATTCTCTTACACCGTACACAAAGATAAACTCAAAATGGATAAAAGACCTCAATGTGAGACAGGAATCCATCAGAATCCTAGAGGAGAACATAGGCAGTAACCTCTTCGATATCAGCCACAGCAACTTCTTTCAAGATATGTCTCCAAAGGCAAAGGAATCAAAAGCCAAAATAAACTTTTGGGACTTCATCAAAATCAAAAGCTTCTGCACAGCAAAGGAAACAGTCAAGAAAACAGAGGCAACCCATGGAATGGGAGAAGATATTTGCAAATGACAGTACAGATTATGTAAGTTTTTTAACTATAAACTCTGCTCAAAGTTCTGCAGGTTGGAAAGAAAGAAGTAGGGCAGAATTTCTATTCCATGTGCTGAAGGAGGCCTGGAAAGGAAACAAAAAAGCCATCACACTCTGGGAACTGCAGCAAGGCAGTATGACCTAGTTGTAAGCCCAGACACCTGGCATTCTATTCCAATCTTGCTCTCATTTGGGCCACATCATTTACTAACTTCCCTGGCCCTGGTTTTCTCTCCATTGAAATATATATTAATGCGGGGGATTTACTATTGTGGTTATGCTCTTGTTGTTTTGGAAATCCCAATTAAAGTAGTCAGGTTGATTCTCTTTCTCTCTCTCTCTGTCTCTCTCATTCCCATTTTGCTTTGTAAAGGCTCAGACTAGGCAGATGTTAGATTTCATGTATGCACTTACAAATATGTGGGTATACATTTACAATGAAAGTGTACCATATACAATGGTCGTATTTATCATTACCATATCATATATAATAATTTTGTAGATGTTTAGGAACCATGTTTCCTCTATGTAATGTTATCATCTAAATGTTGAGAAAAGATCACTTGAAACTAGGGGGATATTAATGGGATGATAGGATCCAGCTCCTTTCATCTCTTGGTTTACTTTCCAAAAAATACCATTAATGCAGATGAAGGAAGTCTTTCCTTTTACTCCTGCAAAAGTCTGCCTAGGGAGCTATAGCATTTCCCTTGTTTCCTGGGCTCTCCCTGCACCTTGAACTCCTAATCAGTAGTGGTTCTCAAAGAGCAGCCTCTGGACCAACAGCATTATTATCAGCATGACCTGAGAAGTTGTTAGAAATGTAAATTCTCATGCCTCATTCCAGATCCACTGAGGCAGCAACTCCAGGGGTGAGGCCCAGAAACCTGTATTTTCACAAGCTCTTCAAATTATATACAAGGTCTTCAGCTGATTCTTGTGGATACCAAAGTGGAGAACCTCTAGCCATAGTATCAAAATGCATAAGAAGCCATTTGGGGAACATAAGAAACTAACACAGGGCATTAGAATCTGGTGGTAGAAATCATATACCAAGTAGATTATTACAGTGCATCCTCTTCAAATGTTATTGTGGTGTCCTCCATTGAAAACCAAAATTTTAATATGATTTTATTCATAGTTTTATTTCATGTCTCAAATCAAGAAACATTTATTGAGCCCCACCATGTACCAAGTATTGGGGGCATAGAGATGAAAAAGACCTAGTCCCTGTCCTTAGCAACTTACATTCCCCTCTAGTAATCCAGAAGAGGTGGAGAGGAGAATGTAACCAATATGTATTAAACCCTTACTATTTGTTCTTTCCAAGTATGATATTGTTTAATAAGGCAATTCTGTAAAGTTTCTACTATCATTGCAGGAAAGAAGACAATCTTGGTGAGGTTTCAAAAACTTGCCCAAGGTCAGAACATTTTTTTTTCTTCTAACAAATTCAAACCTACAGAAAAGTTGAAAAAAATACTACAATTAGAGACTTCACCTTGATTTGCTAATTGTTAACATTTCACCTCTAAATATACCATCATGTACCTTCTTAGACATCCTCTTACATTACCGCACCACCATTATCACATCCAAGAAATATATTATTGGTACAGTAATATGTCTCATAATCTACAATTGGCTCAAAAATATCCTAAATAGTTGGGTTTTCCCCCCAATTATGTTCCCATTAAGGATTATGCATTGTTTTTGGTTATCATGTTCCTTTTGTTTCCGTTTTCTTTAATCTAGAATAGTCTCCTTGCTTTCTTTTTCTTAATTTTTCATGACGTTGACTTTTTTTTAATTGAAGTAGAGTTGACACACTATGGTAGTTTCAGGTGTATGACATACACAGTGATTCAACATCTCCATGCATTATGCTGTGCTCACCACAACTGTAGCTACTGTCTGTCACCATACTACCTTTATAATACCATTGACTGCATTCCCTATGCTGTAACTTTCATCCCCATGACTTATTCATTTCGTGACTGGAAGCTTAGACCTCCCAGTCCCCTTCACCCATTTTGCCCACTCCACCCACCTCTGGCAACCATCAGTTTGTTCTTTGTATTTATGAGTCTGTTTTTGCTTTTTGTTTGTTTATTCATTTGCTTTGTTTTTTAGATTCCACATATAAGTGAAATGCTGTGGTATTTGTCTAGCTGTGTCTGACTTACTTCATTTAACATAATACCCGCTAGGTCCATCAATGTTGTTGCAAATGGCAAAATACCATCCTTTTTATGGCAGAGTGATATTCTTGTGTGTGTGTGTGTGTGTGTGTGTGTGTATGTGTGTGTGTGTCTGATTCTGTGCCACATCTTCTTTATCCATTTATCTATGATGGACATTTGGGTTGCTTCCGCATCTTGGCTATTATAAATAATACTGCAGTAAACATAAGGGTCAATATATCTTTTTGAATTAGCATTTTCCTTTTCTTTGAGTAAATATCCAGTAGTGGAATTACTGGATCATATGGTATTTCTATTTTTAATATGTTGAGGGACCTCCATACTGTTTTTTCACAATTTACATCCCCACCAACAGTGCACAAGGGTTCCTTTTTCTCCACATCCTCACCATGTTGTTTCTTATATTTTTGACACTAGTCATTCTGGTGTGAGGTGATATCTCACGGTGGTTTTGATTTGCGTTTCCCTGATGATAAATGATGTTGAGCATATTTTCATGTGTCCATTGGCCATCTGCAGAACTTCTTTGGAAACGATGACATTGACATGTTTGAAGAGTCTAGATCAGTTGTTTGGGAGAATCACTGCATTTTGGATCTGGCTGATTATTTCCTTATTTTGGCAAGAATTTTATGTAGATAATGTGTATTTTATTTTATATCAAATCAGGAACCTAATATCAGTTTGGTCCAATACTAGTCATACTAATTTTGATCCTGTGGTTCAAGTGTTATCCAGTAGATATCTCCATTGCAAAAGTACATTTTACCCTTTGTAATATTTAAGTAATCTGCAAGATGATGTTTCCAAATACTTTATTCTGTTCTTCAGAAATCTTTTATCCAATGAGATTCAGTACCCATTGAAGATCCTTATGTGAGTAATTTATTATATTGTTGGCTGCCAAATAGAGATTTTTCTATCCTATCATTTCTTCTAAATTTATCAGCTGTCATTCTTTTTTTTTTTTTTTTAAGATTTTATTTTTTTATTTGACAGAGAGAGATCACAAGTAGGCAGAGAGGCAGGCAGAGAGAGAGAGAGGGAAGCAGGCTCCCTGATGAGTAGAGAGCCTGGTGCGGGACTCGATCCCAGGACCCTGAGATCATGACCTGTGCTGAAGGCAGAGGCTTAACCCACTGAGCCACCCAGGCGCCCTATCAGCTGTCATTCTTTATGAAGACACAGCTTTCTCTTTCCACCTCTCATTTCCTCTTTGGAGTATTACATGGGTTTGTTGATTTTTTTTTTTTTAATCAATATATTATAACCCAGCGCCATCAGTTTTTTGGTGCTCAAATGTTTCCCAGACTGGGCTTCCCAGAGGGAATCCAAGGCAGTTCCTTATCTTTTGGCCATGTCGTCATGATTCTTTGAGCCCTTCCCTGCTTTCTGGCACAATAACTTATTCCAGGAGCATCTTTCCATGCCCCACACCTGGAATCAACCATTTCTCCAAGAAATTCTGGATCCCTTTGGTAGGCAAGGGTCTTTAGAAATCAACTTCTGGGAGTCATAGCTAGAATTTAAACCTAGAACATGGAATCCTGAAGCCTGGGCTCCAAATACTATATGACTGTAGTTAAGAATGGTGCCCTCCGGGCACCTGGATGGCTCAGTCAGTTAAGTGGCTGCCTTTGGCTAAGGTCGTAATCCCGGAGTCCTGGGATCAAGCCTCTCATTGGGCTCTTTGCTCAGCAGGGAGCCTGCCCATTTCCCTCTCCCTATGCCCACTGCTTCCCCTGCCTGTGTGCTCTCTCTTTCTCTCAATCTCTTAAATAAATAAATAAAATCTTTAAAAAAAGAAAAGAAGAATAGTGCCCTCTAATGAGTGAGGTACACAAAAGATGCTTTCAGAATCTAAAGGAGGATGGGGGTGAAAGGAAGCGGAGGGTTTGGCAGGGAAGGTTTGCCTTGCTAATCTACCTTCACTGTTATTTCCATGCTGATGCCAGAGCTGTTTCATTTAACCACCTACGCACAGTGGAAGCTAACTCTCCCTTATCTGGGCCCCAAGTCTATCCCAAGTTTTGGTTTTCCTATATTTCACCCTAGTCCAAAAAAATCTCTGAAAGAGCTTCTCTTTCCTGGGCATTCAGAATTGTCTAAGAGAAGCCACTCTTCTCTCCCTCATTCCACTCCAGCTCCTCCCTTGACACGGATTCACCCATTCTCCTAGAACTTCATTGTTCCCTCCAAGCACATGAAGTTTCTTTTCTAAGTAATTCTCTTTCTCCATAGTCATCTTTTGGGAGCTTCTAATTCCTTCCCTCCTGATAATAGACCTCTCCAGACTCACTGGCTTAGCACAAGGGTTAGTACAGAATTTTAGCATGCTTAAGAACCAATTCTAGGGGTGCCTGGGTGACTCAGTCGGTTAAGCATCTGCCTTTAGCTCAGGTTATGATGTCAGGTCCTGGGATCGAACCCCACATCAGGTTTTCTGCTCAGTGGGAGCCTGCTTCTCCCTCTCCATCCACCTGTCATTCCCCCTACTTGTCCTCTCTCTCTCTCTGTGTCAAATAAATACATAAAAAAATTTTCTTAAGAAAAGGAAAAAGAAAAAAGGACCAATTCTATATTTTCACTTCCTTGCCTTAGGCATGCAGAGGTACCTCTTAAACTACATATATTTTAGGAGGACAATTTTGATCACCCTGGCTAAGTTTATATTTGCATAGCGAAGGAATATAGGAGAAAATGGGCAGCTTAGTGTTAACACCAGACCAGGTTTCCTTAAAAGGGGCAGCAAAAGCAAGCTGGCTGAGAGCTCACCTGGGCTGCATCACTGATGATACATGGCCTTGGTGGGTTTGAGCACTTCTAGATGGAGCCTCTTCCCAGATCTTTTGTTTGTGCCACCTTGCACTTCTTTATTACTATGACTGCTGCTGCTGCCATTAAGGAAATTAATAATACTATCTTGGACTCTTCAGCCATCTCAAATTTCTGTCCCTTTTGGCCCTCAGGAGAGACAGCCAGCCTGTGACACGGCAGTTGAATAGTAATTAAGTGATCTTTCAGTGGCACAAAGGAAAGAATCAAGAGGCTGTTTAAAACCATTCCCTTAGACCTATTTCAGACAGAAATCAATAAAGCATTCTTGCTTCAGATCACAAATTGGCCTGGAAAACGGATCCACAACTTAGAACCCTGGCCCTCACTGCACACCAGATCTCTCTCTGTCTGCTAACAAAGTCCAAGAGCCAGGGTAACCCATTACTCACTCTTAACCTGTTTTTTTTGCCGTTGCTTGACCATAAGCCAAGCAAAACGAACATTCATGTGGCGGACTTGGCAGCCGCCCCGCTCCAAACTGTGCTTTTCCACAGGCTGAGAGAGGCTTTGAAGCTGGCCTCCCCTCCGTTTTGCCCCAAGCTGGGGAATCACCCTCGGAGGAGCAGAGATCAGCCAACACTGAGTCACGCTGCCCTTGAGGTCAGGCGACATTCAGGAAGGGCCTGGCCTATTGGCCTCATGACTGAGCAGAATGACTCGGCCTATTCCTTGTGCTTCAAAATGGGTCAGACATCCTGCAAGAGCCCTTCTGCTGTATCTCTAGGCTAAAGAGCAGCATTTTGTACTCACACTTTAAGATAAGAGTGTTAGTCCTTTTGCCTGTATGTATGAAGTCAGGGGAGTGCCCCAGTGCAAAGGTTTAGAAATGTTTTGTGAACTCACACTCAGTTTATCAGTAATTAATTACAGGGTATGCACTCACATATGGTCAGGATTCAATACAAAGAGCACTGGAGTGAACGGATGGAGAGATGAACAGATGAAGTTGGAATACCAAATGAAGGACTAGAATAAATGAATGGAAAATGAATGAATGCGCAGAAATCTAAATTTTAGTCCTGGCCCTGTCCCTTCCTGGCCTCTCATTTAACTACTTGAATGTCAGCAGCCCCATCTAGAAAAGAAGAGGTTTGGGAAAATGATTACTTAATAATGGTTTATTATTTCATTTGTGCGTACATACTGGTCAATAGACAGGAATTAAACCAGTTTGTAACTGATAGCCATTAGTAACATTCAAACAGCCTCCAAATAAGCCAGAATCCAAAAGCATCCCCAAGTTGAATTATACCACGTGATTAACAAATTGTGAATTTGCATTTTGATGCTGTCACAGGGTCAAGCAACTCAATCTCTGTGATATATATCACCACCTGTAAATATTCCAGATACATTTATCCCTAAACTGAAGGATCTAGAAAACAGCAAAAATGTATACTACTTACCGCAGGATACTGTCCCAAGATGGACACAGATGAACTTTTCAAAACTGGCTCTTATTTGAAGACTTCTAATGCTGGAAGAAACAATGAGTTTGAGTTACGCTAAAGGTCTTCCAGTTAAGGAACAATTAAGGGAGTCATTCATAAGGTGTTAGTATGCCAGTTAGCATAAATGTTTATAGTTACCTAGACTGTGGTCTTTCTTTTGCTATTATAGAAATGTCACTACTTCTGACTATCCTTTTTCCTCTATCCTCATGCTCTGTTAATATAGAACACTCTAGGAGTTGACATTTCAAAGAAGTTGAAAATAAAATCATCTCCAGTGTACCAAAAAAGATCTCCCATCTGTAAAATGGACCTCAGCCTCTCTCACATCTCCCAACTGATATTTCCTTCTGACAAGCTGTCCTACATGTAATTAAACAATGAGGGTAAAAGGGCCACCTGCCTCAAATGTACAACCTTTCTTGGCACATCGAGTTCCAACAGAAATCCAAGCTATTATTTGGAGGGATTAAGGAATGGAGTTTATCATGTCTTCAGGATCAAATGCCTCCAGCACTTATTACTGTAATAAGAATATTTTAGCAAATTATCGATTGATAAATTTTACCTCCCCTGAAATATTTCACTTCATTCTTCCACTTTTGACATTATGTCATAAAAGTTCTGGGGCAGAATAAAGCAGGCATGGGGAAGGAATTTAGATATCTTCTCTTATGTCCACACAAGGCCAGAGTCCTTGTCAGAAGATGTTTTAAATTTCTTCAAGATATCAAGATACACACCTGGAAGATTTAGATACAATTTCTCCAAGCCTGGATAGGATTCTTCTCCCCCAAAGCTTAGCTAATGAGCTGCAGTTGGATCAAAGAAGGCCGTGGAGTAGAGGGGAATAAAGAGAAATCCTTACCCTTTGGTGACTGGAGGATTGTGGTTGGATGAAGGAAGGCAGTTGGAGAGAGGAGATTTGGACAGTATGGAAAAGATAATAAAACATACATTCTTGGATTCATTCTGTTTTAAAATGACAAGACTGCAGGGCAGGTAAGAGAGATACATGATAAGAAAACATAGGAGGGAAGAATCCTTTTGTCACACGCACTTCAAATTCTCAAGGCAATGGGCTAGCTGTATTCTCAGAAGCCAACAGATAGGTTGCTTTGCAACATTTAATGCCCCATGCCTATGGGAGCAAACAAAGAGCCCTGTTCGGAGATGAGGCAGATGGGGAAACAGTGCGAATCTGAGCAAACCATAACCTGTTAGGTTTGTGGAGAAGCAAGAAGCCTCTGGAGATAATCAACTTTGAAGCAGAAAACTTTTGTTTAATCCTCCAGGGATGAGCCTGCCATTGCAAAGCCCTTGATAACCACAAAGTTTGTAAAACATATTGGGTATAGATCCCCATTACAGGAAACAGAAGTTTATTCATTTAAAGTGTAAATGTAACCGCCAGCTTATGTCAAGTGACACACCACTATGTAAATTGTGTAGATTCTTTTGTAAATAAGAGAGCATTCCCCGCCTGCAGATTGAAGGAAACAAATGTTCCTTCTAGACATTTCCAACCTTAATACATTGGGAAGCTTCAATGGTCTGCATGTGGAATGAACCACCCTAGGCCAGGAGACCAGATGGATGATATGGAAGAAACTCGGAAGGTGTACCTTGTAAGAATAAGTTAGCATGAGAACGGCCATCTCAAAGGCCAGGAAGCCATTTTACTGAGTTGAGGGAAGAGGGACTAGGGGAAGCTTGAAAAACAAGTTTTGAACAACAAGTTTTGAACAACAAGTCAATCATAAGCACCAGAATGTGGGCGGCTGCGTCACAGACCAGATGCATTGGTAAAGAGCTTGTCTCACTAAACCACCAGGGACTGACGCAAAAAGTAAACCGTCAGAGTGGGGCGCCAGATATGAATGTAGCTATGGAAAATTACTGTGTGTTAAGTGCTTTGAAAATGCTATATAAACCCTTGGCTTTAAGTGCTCGGGGTCCTTGTGGAAACCCGTTGCGCCGGGCAGATACTTGGACCCCAGCTAGCTGGAAATAAACCTTGCTGTGTGACTTGCATTATCGAGAGTGTTCTCTGTTTAATTGAGGGGTGGTCGACTCTGGACATAACAACCTCAAGAGCTGGGGTGAGCCCAAGTAGCTGGAATGGCACAGAGGGCCCTGAGAGAGGTGAGTAGAAATACCCATGAGTTCATAGACATCACACATCAACATCACATGCCAAGCGGAGACCAATGCAAACTCCAGTGTACCCAGCTCCCCTCTCTGCCACCTTCAGTTTACACAAACCACCCCTGCTTGCAAATCTACCAGGAGCCACGTATTCTTGCACTAGGCACCTTCAAAGAGGATGTAGAAGTGAAAATATGACTGAGTAAGCGCTTATTCCAAAGAGAAAGACCAAAAATTACCCAAAGGGCCGCTTAAATTATTAATTCAGGCTAATTTTTTTTTTTCAGGCTAAATTTAAAATGATTGAGGACTAAAAGTTAATTCAGTTTTTTTTCCCTGCTGCATAGTAAATGGGGATCACCAGGAAGGTTTGATCGGTTAGAGATAAAAGAAAAAAATATATACTTACTTTGCAGTTATCAAGTGAGTGAATTTGCAACTTTACTACATTATTTATGAAATTAGAGATGCAATGACAGCTCTGATCTGAGGGGCAGCCATAAAGTCTCACCTTCCTCTGAAACCTCTTTACTAATTTGCTACTTATCCTGACCTCAAAGAATAATCCCACAAACTTCTCAGTAAGTAACAAAGGTAGATGCCTTACGCCCAGGTAACAGTGTTGAAAATGAACCCTGGAGGGTGGGAAATAAGCCCAGTCAGTTCATCTGAAATTAATTCAAGAAAATTGTTACCCAGCTAGTCTCTGTGAGCCATACCCTAGAGGAACAAGATATAAGAACAATGAATTGTTGAGCACTTCCTATATACCAAACGCCATCCATTAGAACTTTCTGCGACATAGGAATGATCTATATCCACACTGCCCACTATGTGAGTCACAGCCACATGTGGTTTCGGAGCACTTGAAATGTGGCTAGTATAACTGAGGAAATAAATTTTTAATTATAATTAATTTAAATAGCCACATGTAGCTAGTTGTTAGTGCTATTGTATTGGACAATGAAGTTCTATATAAATGTTAAGGTATTTGAGACTCTAACACTTAAAGAATACTTGGGGCAAAGGAATATATTGACAACAATCTCTGGGATTTGAAAAACAAAGCATAAACTAGGTTTAAATCAGAAATAGTGCCCACTTCCCAATTTGCATAAAGCTAGCTCTGCCCTAAAGTACCAACACCCTTGGTTTGAGAAGCAAATATTTAGGGCAATTATATGTATCACATTCTGTCACTGAATTCTGGTTATGAACAGAAATGAGCAAAAGTTCTGCTCCTGAAATTGCTTGAAAATGCTTGGGGCAATGAAATACCACAAGCAGCAAAGAGAGGTTTTTGATTCTGAATTGCAAATAGTTTCTCCCTTCTCTTACCCCATCCTACTTCCTCACTCCTGTAAGTTTATTTTTTCTTATTCCTTTGTCTTTATTTCTCAGAAATTCATTAGAAATAAAATAAGAAAAGCTAAGCATAAAAGGTTTGTCATATAGCTTCATGTCGATCAAATGATGAGGAGGCATTTTGAATATCACCTACTTAGCCACAATGCTCCCGTATTCTAGAAATTGTATTTTGCAGTCTTGTAGACTCTGCAGCTTTGCAGTTCAGGTTTGGATTTGGTAAGTAACATAGGCAGTATGAGCATGTTAGCATCATGCTTGAGAGGCTAAGATGTGAAGAGGGAACTATTCAACAAGAAAACTGCCATATTTTTCCCAATGTATTTAAATTGAGAATCAAAAATTGAAGTAAAAAAGGAAAAATAAGAAGAAGTGTATTTTTAGAAGTGTATTTTAGAAACAATGGTGTATGTAGTACCCTACGTGTAATATTGACCTTTCAATTAAAACAGTCAAAAGAATTTTATTGATCAGCAAGAGGAATTGGGGAAATATATAAAACATACATATTACACAATAAGGACTCTGTACATGAATTTGTGGCCCAACTGGGTGATGGCTTCAATTAGAAAGAAACACTGTAATGTGACATTTGATGTTTACTCCATCTGTCAGGTTTCTGGAAAATTTCTTTAAGTGTAGGTGGAGAAATTATTCTAAATAATAGTCAGGGGGAGAAAAAAAAGAGCATCTGAAATCCATTTCTTGCCATCTGGAGAACTTGGCCCAGCACACATTCTAGTGTTTCCAATAGGATCATCAGCACGTCCTGGAAAGAAATGTATCAGGAATCTTAGCAAAGATGGGGAATTTTCATTATCTTAAGCAACCCAATCCCAGGCTCTATCTATCTGCGAATTGCTTGTATTCTCCACTGCGGGCAGCTGCAGCTCACCCAACCTCCCTCGCTCAAGACATTGTTCATTGTGTAATTCCCAATTTTCATAACATGCCCTTCATTCGAGTCTCCATCAAAATCATTCAGGCAGGAGGTGGATTAAAACGGCTCACCTGGTAGAAAACGTCACAGGTTTTGAAGCCTGAGGTGCGGAGAAAAAAACCAACAACAACAACACATAAACGCGTGCACACTCATTTTACAAAGGACTTTCTCACACATTTTACAAAGGAAATCTAGTAGCCACCTTTATTTATATTGCCTTATTCTCTATTTATATTGCTCATAACGCCACCTTATTCTTAATATGCTCATGTGGCCCTAAAGATCCAGAAGTCCAGAATAATAAAAGTCAAGGTTTGCTTCAGATTCTTTTCAAAAATGGAAAAGTCCAAGTAGCTTCTGAACACTGGTCTATTTGGTTACTCCTTGGATACTCTATTTAAAGAGTGTAAGCAGAGAGGTGCCTAGTTGGTTCAGTCAGTTAAGCATCTGCTTTTAGCTGAGGTCATGGTCCCAAGATCCTGGGATGGAGAACTGCATCTAGCTCCCTGCTCAGCGGGGAGTCTGCTCCTCCCTCTCCCTCTGCCTGCCTGCTCCCCCTGTTTATGCTCAATCTCTCTGTCTCTGTCAAATGAATTAAAAAAAAAAGAAAGAAAAACTTTTTTAAAGAGTGTAAGCAGAGACTGGATAAAAGACAAACGGAGGAAGTAAAGGGAACCTTACAGCCACATCCATGACCTCTAATGGTGCACACGGTCTCTTCTGTTTACTTTGATCAACAACCTATGCTGCCAGCCTCAAGACTTATATGCAACTGATGGTAGAGTTGATAGGTAAAATAAAAAAAGGTAACTCTTTGGGGGAAAAAGTGAATAAAATACCTCTAGATAACTTCATTAAGAATAAAGAAATAAAAAAAGAATAAAGAAATAAAACACATGGACTTAATGACAGATATAAAAGACATTTTAAGGAAATCATGAGCAAATACTATGCAAAACACTACACTAAAATTATTTTTTAAAGATTTTATTTTTAAGTAATCTCTACACCCAACGTGGGGCTCAAACTTACAACTCTGAGATCAAGAGTTGCATGCTCTTCTGACAGAGCCAGCCAGGTGCCCCAAAACTTTTAAAAACCTTAATAAAACTGATGATTTCCTAGAAAAATTGAAATAAAACAGATTCAAATTTATGAATCCAAAGAAGAGGCTAGCCACAAAAAATTCTTGATCCTTAGTCAATGAGAAATAAAGAGGGGGCGCCTGGGTGGCTCAGTGGGTTAAAGCCTCTGCCTTCAGCTCAGGTCATGGTCCCAGGGTCCCGGAATCGAGCCCCGCATCGGGCTCTCTGCTCAGCAGGGAGCAGGAAGCCTGCTTCCTCCTCTCTCTCTGCCTGCCTCTCTGCCTACTTGTGATCTCTCTCTGTCAAATAAATAAATAAAATCTTAAAAATAAATAAATAAATAAATAAAATAAAAAGAAATAAAGAGAAAGTATTAAAGATTTATCTTTCAGGGCACCTGGGTGTCTCAGGGGGTTAAAGCCTCTGCCTTCTGCTCAGGTCATGATCCCAGAGTCCTGGGATCGAGCCTCACATCGTGCTCTCTGCTCAGCGGGGAACCTGCTTCCTCCTCTCTCTCTCTCTCTTTCTCTGCCTGCCTCTCTGCCTACTTGTGATCTCTGTCTGTCAAATAAATAAATAAATAAATAATCTTTAAAAAAAGGGTTTATCTTTCAACAGGCTCAAGGACCATATCAATGAATAATTACATTATTAGCTCTATTTATTAGGCACTTACTATCTGCTTGAGATTGCATTAAGCAATTCACATGCCTTATCTCTTTAATCTTCGAACAACCTCATAATAGGAATTATTATTTTCCAAGTTCTAAAAAAGAACTTGAGGCCTAGAGAGAGCTCATAAATCTAGTATATGTCTCATCCTGGATTCAAACCTAAGGTACAAAGAATTCCATAATAGATAAATTATTCTACAACATGGAAGCCTATGGAAATCTACCTAACTCACTGGATCACATACAAATGCCTGAAAAGAACGGCTTGCTCCTGGAGTCCTCAGGCAGGCTGGCCTGGAGCCTGAGTCAACGTGTGCTCAGGCTTGTTGTCTGGGTTCACATAGGCCAGTCCGGTTCCTGAGGTGATCCCAGAGCCTGGGACCGCAGGGACCATCCTGATGCCTGGGTCCAGGGCCAATCTCACACTGAAGTAGGCCTTGAGTCTGAATTTACAAGGGCCAGCCTGGTACCTGGGTCCACAGGAATGGGCCTGGCCCTGAGTCCACAGGGGTCAGCCTGGCATCAGAGATTCACTGGGGAGGCCTTGATGCCTGGGTTCATTGAATTAGGTCTGGTGCCAGGGATCACAGTTTGGGGCCTAGGATATAGGTCTATGGAGCTGGGCATGTAGCCTTGGTTTGTTGGGGCTTTCTTGGTACTGGGCCTGGAGCTTTGGACTATGGAGGCTGGCCTGAAATTGTGGTGTGTCTGGGGCCTATGGCCATGTGGATAAGCCTGGAGCCTGGGGCTACGAGGCCAGCCTTACACTGGGGCAAAACTGGAGCTTCGGGCCATAGGGTCAGCCTGGTGCTAGGGCAGGCCAGGAGATTGGGTCTATAGAGGCTGTCCTAGAGCCTGTGTCCATGTGAACTAGGCAGGTGCTAGCAGTAGATACTTTCTTGCACCATACACAAAAATAGAATAGACTCAAAATGGATGCAGGACCTAAATGTGAGACAGGAATCCATTAAAATCCTAGAGGAGAAAACAGGAAGCAACCTCTTTGACCTCAGCCACAGCAACTTCTTGCTAGACACATCTTTAAAGGCAAGGGAAACAAAAGCAAAAATGAACTATTGGGACTTCGTCAAGATAAAAAGCTTCCACACAGCAAAGGAAACAATCAAGAAAAACCAAAAGGCAATCTATGGAATTGGAGGAGATATGTGCAAACGACATAACAGATAAAGGGCTAGTCTCCAAGATATATAAAGAACTTATCAAACTCAACACCCAAAGAATAATCCAGTCAAGAAATGGGCAGAAGACATGAACAGACATTTCTTCAAAGAAGACATACAAATGGCCAACAGACACATGAAAAAATGCTCAACATCACTGGGCATCAGGAAAATATAAATCAAAACCGCAATGAGATACCACCTCACACCAGTCAGAATGACTAAAATTAATGAGACAAGAAACAACAAATGTTGGCAAGGATGTAGAGAAAGGGGAACCTTCTTACACTGTTGGTGGGAATGCAAGCTGGTATAGCCACTCTGGAAGACAGTATGGAGGTTCCTCAAGACGTTTAAAAATAGAGCTACCCCACAACCCAGCAATTGCACTACTAGGTATTTACCCCAAAGACACAGATGTAGTGACATAGATGTAGTGAAAAGAAGGGGCACATGCACCCCAATGCTCATAGCACCACTCTCCACAATAGCCAAACTGTGGAAGGAGTTGAGATGTCCTTCAACAGATGAATGGATAAAGATGTGGTCCATATATACAATGGAATATTATTCAGCCATCAGAAAGGATGAATACCCACTATTTACATTGATGTGGTTGGAATTGGAGGGTATTATGCTAAGTGAAATAAGTCAATCAGAGAAAGACAATTATCATATGGTTTCACTCATATGTGGAATATAAGAAACAGTGCAGAGGTTCATAGGGAAGGGTGGGGAAACTGAATGGGAAGAAATCAGAGAGGGAGACAAACCATGAGAGAGGCTTAACTCTGGGAAACAAACTGAGGGATGCTGGAAGGGAGGTGGGTGGGGAGATGGGGTCACTGGGTTAGTATTAAGGAGGGCACATGATGTGATGAGCACGGAGTGTTGTGCGTGACTGATAAATTATTATTTTTTTAAAAGATTTTATTTATTTAACACAGAGAGAGAGAGAGAGAGAAAGAGATATCACAAGTAGGCAGAGAGGCAGGCAGAGAGAGAGGAGGAAGCAGGCTCCCTGCTGAGCAGAGAGCCCAATGTGGGGCTCGATCCCAAGACCCTGAGATCATGACCTGAGCTGAAGGCAGAGGCCCAACCCACTGAGCCACCCAAGCGCCCCAACTGATAAATTATTAAACAGTACATCTGAAACTAATGATGTACTATATGTTGGCAAATTGAATTTAAATAAATAAATACATAAATAAAATAACAATTAGGTACAAACGGATTAAACAATTAGGAAATCCAAATGGCAGTTTGTCTAATATCTGACAAGGAATGACTATCCATGTAAAAAAGCAATAAAAGAAATCATAAAAGACAGTGAATGATTTGAACATGCAAAAATTTAAAATGTCAGCATATCAAAGATTATTGCAAAATGTCATGATTCACCCAACAAACTGAAAAAAATATAAGGCGAATTGGCAGCTAAAGGGAAAATCTTTTTAAAATAATTAATTAATTAATTTTAAGTTTTTTTAAAATTTAAATTCCAATTCGTTAACATACAATGTAATATTGGTTTCAGGGGTAGAATATACTGATTCCAAAATTCCATACGTCCCTGTGTGTTCATCACAAAAGTATACTCTTTAACCCCCATCACGTATTTCACTCATCCACCCACCCACCTTCCTTCTAGTAACCATTAGAGTGTTCTCTATGGTTAAGGGTCTGTTCCGTGGTTTAGCTCTCTCTTTCCTTTTTCCCTTTGCTCATTTGCTTTGTTTCTTAAATTCCACATATGAGTGAAATCATATGGTATTTGTCTTTCTCTGACTGACTGACTTTGCTTAGCATAATTCTCTCTAGCTCCATCCAGGTGATTGCAAATGGCAAGATTTCATTTGTTGAGTAATGACATGGCTGAGTAATATTCCATTGTGTATATATACCACATCTTCTTTATCCATTCATCTATTAATGGACACTTGGGCTGTTTTCATAATTTGGCTATTGTAAATAATACTGCTATACATATCGGGTACGTGTATCCCTTTGAATTAGTAATTTTGTATTCTCTGGGTAAATACCTAGTTGTGCAATTGCTGGATCATAGGGTAGCTCTATTTTTAACTTTTTGAGAAACCCCCATTCCATTTTCCAGGGTTGATGCACCAGGCTGCATTCCCACCAGCACTGCAAGAGGGTAAGGGGAAGTATTCTTAATATATTACATACTTCATCCAAATTAAAAATCAAAACACAAAACCATTATAGAAGATGGACAAAGAGTATAAATAGACAACTTACAGAAAAGAAATTTTAAATTGTACTAAATAAATTTAAAAGGCAATCTCACAATGTAATCAAAGAAGTAAAATACTAAAACATTAGATTGTTTTAATTTGTCAAATTATCAAAATAATACTAATCCCATAAAACTATGATGAAAGAGAAGCTTCATACACTGGGAATGGAAGTCTGTATAACTTTTATTAAAAAGCCATTTGGCAATATAGTATGAAGTGTCTTAAAAATGTTTGTAGATTTTAACCCAATACTTCCAAACCTGAGTTTATTATAAACAAATAACTTGAAGTACAGGCAGAATTTCATGTATAAGAATAATACACAGTATTATTTATGATATATATCCATATGACATGGCTATTAAAAATTATGTTCCAGGAAATATTTACTAACACCAAAAAATGTCACATCATTAAGCTCATGTTCACATTGTAATGTTCATACTATAAATATACTGGAAAAAAACTATGAAGAAATCATCTGAATGTTCATAGGATAAAAATCAATGAAATCAAATTTTATAAATAATTTTTCATAAAATGAAAAAGGACTCCCAATATATAGGTCTTTTAAGTGGAGTATAAAATGCGTACAAATGAATGCACAGGAAGAGGGTAATCAAATTCAGTTTCTAGCTACCCACAGATCACAGCAATCCAAACAGCTTGGGATTCCGAGTAGCCAAGAAAAAGGGAACCCAGTTATCTATGGTAGGAACAGGTGAGGAGTTTGAATCCAGGAAGGGAAATAGTAAAGATAGATATGGGACCACACTGCTTAAGAACTGCCTGACGCCAGAGCAAAGGGCATCTGGGCTATAGTGGCTCCTAATATACTATTTCCTGTAAGGGCAAGAATCAGGGTCTGTGTGGGGCTAAGTCTGAATGTGCAGCTGTTTGAAGAATGAGAAAACCGACACTGGATAAGACGCACACAAAAAGAAGAGGTTTAATATTGCAGGTGGTCTCTGACGGATATAGAAAGCAAGCTTTAAATAAAAGGCTTCCACTTTCTACTGAGAAAAGAGAGAATTATTGATACCAAATAGTTCAACGAGCCTTATAGAGCAGCCAAGTAAATCAGCACAGCTCAGGATCAGAATGAATCCCGCCAGGTATGCCATAAAATAAACAAATAGCCTGCACTAGACTCACAGACCTGGCTCTGTGAGGCTCCAGGCTCAACGATGTCCTAGGGAATATGGAAGGTGTTGATGCAGGGGATATAGACTGGCTGCTTTTTTCATCAGTAGAATAATGTGTGTTTTTTAATTTTAACTAACGTATAATGTATTATTTGTTTCAGGGGTACAGATCTGTGATTCATCAGTTTTTTTTTTTTTTTAAGATTTTATTTATTTATTTGACAGACAGATACCACAAGTAGGCAGAGAAGCAGGCAGAGAGAGAGGAGGAAGCAGGCTTCCCGCTGAGCAGAGAGCCCAATGTGGGGCTCGATCCCAGGACCCTGAGATCTTGACCTGAGCCAAAGGCAGAAGCTTTAACCCACTGAGCCACCCAGGTGTCCCTGTGATTCATCAGTCTTACACAATTCACAGCACTCACCATAGCACATACCCTCCCCAATATCCATCACCCAGTCACACCATCCCTCCCACCCCCCTCCGCTCCAGCAACCCTCAGTTTGTTTCCTGAGATTAAGAGTCTCTTACAGTTTGTCCCCATCTCTGGTTTCGTCTTGTTTCATTTTTCCCTCCCTTCCCCTACGATCCTCCATCCTCCGTCTTGTTTCTCAAATTCCTCATTTCAGTGAGATCATATGATAATTGTCTTTCTCTGATTGACTTATTTCACTTAGCATAATACCCTCTAGCTCCACCCATGTCATTTCAAATGACAAGATTTCTTTCAGATGGCTGCATAATATTCCATTGTATATATATACAACATCTTCTTTATCCATTCATCCATTGATGGACATTGAGGCTCTTTCCATAGTTTGGCTATTGTGGATAATATTTTAATGCTCCTTTAGTGCTGTTGTTGAACGCCTACCAAGCACGAGAGCTACAGGTCCCTTGGTCCTATCATGCAACAGATAGGAAAAATCCAATTATTTTTCCTGCTGAATTACCCTGCATAAATTCTAGCAGTTTAAGTCAGAGTCCATCAGAAAGAAATGAGTTTACCTATGTTTTGCTCAACCTTTTGAAAGAAAGATGGAAATGAAAATTTCTGTAAATAAAGAATTGCTGCTTAATGCTTTCTTCATCCCCATTGTAGAGAGACTGAAGTATTTTTTTTCTATCCCACGGAGGTCCTTGCTATACCGTAGTCTTTCAAAATGTATCTTTGACCCATTACACGTCAGGCTGTGGAGGAGGAGGTGGGCAGACTGTTTACTCCTGTGAACTTTGTTAAGAGGTTTGTGGTATTAATCTTTGGGGGGTTTAATCTCTGTACCCACTGCATTCAGTTGCTCCTGCCATCATATCAGATGGGGATTTACCTTTTACAGGACCATTTATATCATTCCTTCCCCATCCAACATAGGATGATTTTTAACATTTCTTATGTACAGAAACTAATGGGCATCCTTGGTAAAATGCTGGGAAATGCCTTGCTTTGTTTTTCCAGTCTATACATGGTACTGAACCAAGACAGCAGACATCTCATGGTTGGAATACTCCAGGGGACACTACAACCAGCCCCTCCATCCACAAATTTGTTTTTAGAAGTAAGTGAGTGACGTTAACCTTATAGATGATTGACTCAGAAATACAGAATATATGGTTACACCTAATATAACCTGTCTGGGCAGTGGAGAAAATGTAATGACAGAAAGCTTCAAAGTAAAATTACCCCCTAGGACTTACTAAGAGCTCATTGTGCACAGAACCAGAGTGGAAGAGGCCTCCATAGCCACATAATCTCACTTTCTGTGTCAAAGCAGAACTGAAACTGAAATTAAATAAATGCAGGCATTCAACATTTAGTAGGGAGTTCTGCCAAAAATTGAAATTAGACCACCCAAAAATCTGCCATGAAGGGAATATTTCTTTAAATAAAAGGCTTAGGTATCCATAACACCTAAATTTGGATTCTTAGATTTCTGAGAAACATCAGTCACTCCCCTAAAATGAACATCCATAATGAGCCAACTGTCTACCCTCTATTGATTTATCAGCACTGGACAAGAACCTGAATCATGTACCCTAATTATGACGAATGCAATAACTGTGTTATCTACTAACCCAATGTAATATCCATAATGTTTCTAGAAATGTCTACAAAGGAGGAAGTTTTACATTTTCCTTGATCAATGAAAACATATAGGTAACAGTAAACATCCCAGAAGTATTGTTTTCTAAGCTAAAATTTCTACCTTCTTCTTGTTAATTACTAATTCACAATACATAATTCTGAGTTAGGAAGTATAAAGCACTAGTCTTTACATTACTTTATGGTGATAATACTCATGGGAAAAAGGAAGTACAAGAGTGGTTTTTCCATCTTTCCGAGTCATTTTCTAGAATTTACTCATTCACTCATTCAAGTATTTTTTAAGCCAGGCACTGTTCTAGTTAGTGCAGACAAAATAGTAAACAACACAGATGCAAATTCTGGCCATCCCAAAGCTTATATTCAGCAGGGGTGGGGGGGTGCAATGGGAGGTGGTTAGGGTGGGTATGGGTTATTCAATCGATTGCAATGTATACCTTTTCCAGAATGCATTTACTAATTAAAGTACAAGTTGAAAATACAAAATTATATCTAGAATTGTAAGGGATATATGTGTTTGCCAGATCCTTCCAACGTGGAACCAGAATTGTGGTAACAAATGGCATGAATGCTCTCAACTTAGGAGTTCTCTTAACGTTATATAAAATGGGTTCCAATGTTAAAACATGGAAATTTACTTCACAGAGTCCATCCTGGAGCCCATACTGGACCTAAAACACCAGAATTTCTGGGTCAAAAATAGGTACATTTTGGGGCACCTGGGTGGCTCAGTCGGTTAAGCATCTGACTCTTGATTTCTACTCAGGTCATGATCTTAGGGTTATGAGATTGAGTCCTGCGTTGGGCTCCAACTGGCCAGGGAACTTGCTTAGGATTCTCTCTCTCTCTCAAAAAAAAGGAAAAAACAGGGATGCCTGGGTGGCTCAGTTGGTTAAGCAGCTGCCTTCAGCTCGGGTCATGATCCCGGTATCCTGGGATCGAGTCCCACATCGGGCTCCTTGCTTGGCAGGGAGCCTGCTTCTCCCTCTGCCTCTGCCTGCCACTCTGTCTGCCTGTGCTCACTCTCGCTCCTCTCTCTCTGACAAATAAATAAATAAAATCTAAAAAAAAAAAAAAAGGAAAAAACAGGTACATTTTGGGGCACCTGGGTGGCTCAGTCGGTTAAGCATCTGACTCTTGATTTCTACTCAGGTCATGATCTTAGGGTTATGATATTGAGTCCTGCGTTGGGCTCCAACTGGCCAGGGAACTTGCTTAAGATTCTCTCTCTCTCTCAAAAAAGGGAAAAAACAGGTACATTTTCAGGTTTTTAGCTCACAGTATAAAATGTGCCTTTAGAAAGTCTGAGGCAATTTTCCCTCCTATCTGCAGTCCAAGAATACCCATTTCAACAATAGACGTGCACTCACCAGAACTGGATGTTTTTCACTGGATCTTTTTCACCACAATAGGTAGAAAACAGTATCCCATGGTTCTCACAGTTTGTGTATAGCATGGACAGATGTAGAGAGACTTAGCTGTTGGAGAATCAGACAAGTGAGTGAGCTTTCAAAATTTCAATGTGAGGGACGCCTGGGTGGCTCAGTTGGTTAAGAGGCTGCCTTTGGCTCGGGTCATGATCCCAGTGTCCTGGGATTGAGTCCCACATCGGGCTCCTAGCTTGGCGGGAAGCCTGCTTCTCCCTCTGCCTCTGCCTGCCACTCTGTCTGCCTGTGCTCACTCGCGCTGTCTCTCTCTCTCTCTCTCTCTGACAGATAAATAAATAAAATCTTTAAAAAAAAATTTCAGTGTGATTTTTCTGTCACTATAATCTTGGGTCTTAAAAGCTTTGTGTCTGTCTGAGAACGTGGAGCCCCTTTGTTGAGTTACCTCTGGGTTCAAAATATAAAGTACCTCTAAACGAGCCTGGCACTTGATGCTTGATTTCCCAAACATCCAGTCTTGCTCTATTTGCGCTCTGGCCCACCTTGGCAATTAAATTCATGGAGACGTACTTGGTTGCAAGTGACAGTAACTAGACTCTATGTTATGCAAGGAAAGAGGAAAAGGGATTGGCTCAAATAACTGGGAAGTCAAGAGGCAGGTCTAGCATGGATTGATTCAGAAGTTCTACCAATGTCAATTCACCCCTTCTCCCTCTCTCTTACTCCTACACCCCCCACCCTTTTCTCACTTGTCTCCACCATTCTTTATTCTTCATGTTCTTCTAACAGCCTTCCCTGCCAGCTCCTACAGAGATAGTCCAAAAAGAACAAGGGCCTGATTTAGGTGTATGGCTATCCCTAGACAAACACATTTGCCCAAACCAAGCCATCTGCCCACCCCTGTGGACTTTGAATAGAAAGGTATGAGGTAACTATGTGTAATTTAAGAAACAAAACAGAAGATGATAGGGTAAGGCAGGGGGAATAAGACAAAATCAGAGAGGAAGACAAACCATAAGAGACTCTTAACCATAGGAAACAAACTGAGGGTTGTTGGCAGGGGCCAGGGCGTGAGGGTAGGGATGGGGTATCAGGGTGATGGGCATTAAGGAGGGCACATGATGTAATGAACACTCGGTGTTATATAAGACTGATGAATCACCAAACTCTCCCTCTGAAACTAATAATATACTATGTGTTACTTAATTGAATTTGAATTTAAAAACAATAATAATAGGGATGCCCGGGTGGCTCAGTTGATTAAGTTTCTGCCTCTGACTCAGGTCATGATCCCAGGGTCCTAGAATCGAGTCCCACATCAGGCTCCCTGCTCAGTGGGGAGCCTGCTTCGCCCTCTGCCTGCTACTCCCCCTGCTTGTGCTCTCTCTCTGACAAATAAATAAATAAAATCTTTAAAGAGAATAATAATAATAATAAAGGAAGGTATGAGGTGGGGAAGAATACACTTTGATTAACAGCTGTGCTCAGACAATGTGAAATGGAGGAGGAGTTCACCAAAGGAAGAAGACAGAAAAGTTCATTAGACAGACAAACTATAGTAACCAACTTTGTCTCCACATTACGCCATGTCAGTTACATATACCACAAACCATGACACCGTTTCCCCGGAGCTTTGATCTTTGCTTTCTGCCTGTCACACTTGTGTGTCCCACTCTGCTTGGGCTGTCCATGGAGCCCAACCATCTGTTGACCCCTTCCAGATCAACTATCCCAGCTTAATGACTGAGGTGTATGAATTCTCTCCTCTCTACCCCAGTCAACAACAGCAAATTAGAGTAAAAGATACCATCTTGATAAAGCAGCAGTTTCTCGGGCTTCTGTATTCAGAATTCATTCTTCATCAAATATTCATTTGATATTCATTCTTCATCAAATATCCATGGGCATTTGAGACAGCAACATGGGAGAATGCCAGATGGTGGAGGACTGGGTTTGTTTGGGGCTGTGAGGTAGCTAATTAAGCTGTGGAGTCTACAAAGGGTGAAGGTAAGAAGGAAAGTGAGCATAAGGGAAGGACGATAGAGAGAAATCAATGGCAGATACACTTCCCTGAGGGTAGCTCCACTTGCCTTTTCCCCTAAGACTCACCCCAACAGGAGCCCTGAACACTCAGCCCTAAGCTCCCCAAACAGAGCCCTCCCTCCAACTTGGTTCTCTGCTTTCAGTGCCATCCCTCAAGAATAATCCTTCTCCGGGCGCCTGGGGTGGCTAAGTCGGATGAGGTCTCTGCCTTCAGCTCAGGTCATGATCTCAGGGTTCTGGGATCGAGCCCCGCATCGGGCTTTCAGCTCAGCAGGGAGCCTGCTTACCCTTCTCTGCCTGCCTCTCTGCCTATTTGTGATCTCTTTCTCTTTGTGTCAAATAAATAAATAAAATCTTTAAAAAAAAAGAGAGAGAGAGAATAATCCTTTTCTAAAACTCCAATACAACCACCTTATTGAGTAGGTCATGAAGCAGGTTTCCATCATCCTCATTACAATAAACGGATCTGACTGATCCTTGAAAAGAACTCACCATTTAGCAGAATGTGTACTACCACTTTAGTATTTACTGTATTTCCTTGATGTCATTTCATTACTCTTGTGTCTCTTTTATTCCCCCATTTTTAAAAAATTTTTAAATGTTTTAATTTTAATTCCAGTTAGTTAACACATAATGTTATATTTGTTTCAGGTGTACAATATATTGACTCAACAATTCCATATCTGGTGCTCATCACAAGTTCTTTCCTTAATCCCCATCACTTATATAACCCATCCCCCCACCCACCTCCTTTCAGGTAATCATTAGTTTGTTCTCTAGTTATGAGTTTCTTGGTTTCTCTCTCTCTTTCCCCCCCCTTTTGCTCTTAAATTCTTAAATTCCTTAAATTTCAAATATCAATGAAGTCATACGGTATTTGTCTTTTTCTGACTGACTTATTTCACTTAGCATAATACTAAGCATAATACATAATACCTCCATCCAGATCATTGCAAATGGCAAGATTTCATTCTTTTTTATGGCTGAACTATATTCCATCATATATATCACATCTTATTTATCCATTCTTCAATCAATGGACATTTGGGCTGCTTCCATACCTTGGCTATTGTAAATAATACTGCTATAAAATAGGGGTGCATGTTTCTCCATTAGTTTCATCCTTTTTCCTTAAGTAGGCTCCAGGCCCAGTTCTTATACAGAACTTTCATAGAACAAATTTACTGCGTTGCCTGGGTGGCTCAGTCCGTTAAGCATCTGCCTTTGGCTCAGGTCATGATCCCAGGTCCTTGGATGGAGCCCCGCATGGATTGACTGGAAGCCTGCTTGACCGGAAGCCTGCTTTTCCCTCTCCCACTCCCCCTGATCGTGCTCCTTCTCTCGCTGTGTCTCCGTCAAATAAATAAATAAAATCTTAAAAAAAAAAAAAAAGGAAAGAGGCATCAGTGTGCATTAAGGCCATACTCCAAAGGATGGAAGGGAAGATTTATGCCCCTTCTCTGGTTTCTTTTTTTCTCAACAGCACCCCACTGCCACCCTCTGCCCCTGACCCCCCACATCTGACACTTCCAGCCAGTCTCTGAAGTGAACCTTTCAGTACCTTTCAGTCAGTCAGTTAGTCATTCAACAAATGCTCTATATCTACCAAGTGCCAGGGCTGGGCTTTCAGATGTAAGATTAGCTCACGCTTATGGGGGATTCCCATTCAAGTCACTTTGACCTTAAAGATCCATCTCTGAAGAGAACCAATGATCATATTATCTGTAATCTTACAGATGTGGAAATTGAGATACAGAGAGGTTAAATAACTTGTCTAAAATAACAAACTCATAGAGTCTTTAGAACTGGCATTTTTTCCGAAGCTCCTGCTCTTTCTCTCCACTTAACAGTGCAATCTCTTTAAATATGCAAATTCACTGGGGATGGGTTGTATTTGGCGGGGCCTAAGATTTTAATTCCATGCTTCTTTCTTTCCAGGTATTCTGTCCATAATTCTGACAGTGGATGTGGCAGTTTGCCAGGCAGGGGATCATGGAGAGCAGCTCTCAAATCCCCCCAGGTTTTATCTAGAAATAAAACAATCCATAGTGATTTTCTAATATTACCCATTAAGTAACACATTGATATGAATGAGTCAAAGATTTAAGTAAAACATTGATATGTGTGAGGCAAAGAAACAATTTAAAGAAATAGAAAAAAATTAGATAAGGTCAATAGAAAGAGCATGGCAATAGGAAGTAATGGATCTAGGCTTAATTCTTAGTTCTATCACTGCTACATTGGGCAATTTATTTCCACCTCTTGAGGCCTCTGTTACAAAAAAAAGAGATTTTTAATTAGATTCTTTCTAATACCCCTTCCAGCTCTAAAATTCTATGATCTTGATATACGTTTTATGAAATGTAATTTATCTTTCATTTCCCTTTTTTTCCTCTAAGGAGAGATTTTCAACTTGTTCTTACTTAAAGTGCCTGGGACACTGAAAAGCCCCAGAGTTTAAGGAACCATTTTCTTCCGCTGGAATTCTGTCAGGTACAGGCTCTAAGTGCCCCTGGAAAGATCCTCATCGGCAAGGCCGTTCCTTGTTTCATTGTTATAGAGGTGCTCCTACCCCAGCAGCAGCCTACTCCCCTTAAAACAACAGCAGTAAGATCTGGAAGCAACCTCAGTGCCCACAGATAGATGACAGAGTGCAGAAGACATGGTATATATACAATGCTCTATTACTCAGCCATAAAGAAGAATGAGATCTTGCTACTTGTGACAGCATGAATGGACCCAGAGAAAGATAAACACCATATGATCTCATTCATATGTGGAATCTTAAAAAAAGAAAAAAAAAGAATAAACAAGTGAAAAGCAGAAGCAAACCTGTAAATACAGAGAACAAACTGATGGTTGCCAAAGGGGAAGGGGGTGGGGGGAGGAGCGAAATAGATAAAGGGGGTTAAGAGGTACAAACGTGCAGATAAAAAAAAAAAAAAAGAAACTAGGAAAAATTTAAAAAAAAAAACAAGTCACAAGGATGAAAAGAATAGCACAAGGAATATAATCAATGGTATTGTAATAGCATTGTATGGTGACAGACGGTAGCTACACTTACTATGGTACACACTGAGTAATGTATAAAATTGTCAAATCAGTATGTTGTACACCCGAAACTAATATAACACTGTATGTTTTTTGAAAATCAGGCAGAGCAGGGGCTCTGAGTCAGCGATACATTGCTATGCTCATAGCTGTGAGATTAATGTGTCATGGAAGAAGTGGTCTCTCCATTCTGTCCCTCCTCCTCTTCCTGGGGAGATTGTGGGGAGATTAGAGAGAACACTGATGAAGTCTGTGGGGACTCTACATGCCCAACAAGTGGGAGTTTTTCCTTTTCTGACACAGGGGCCCTAATCTTCGGGTTTAGGGTTCTTCCTTTGATGCAGTCTATCTTAATGACTGTATAATTGACAGTATAATATTTATTATATAATATATTATATTGTACAATGACAGTATAATTGAATCAAAAGTTTGGTTTTTTTTTAAAGATTTTATTTATTTATTTGACAGAGAGAGAGCACAAGTAGGCAGAGAGGCAGGCAGAGAAAGAGGGGGAAGCAGGCTCCCTGTTGAGCAGAGAGCCCGACGTGGTGCTCGATTCCGGAACCCTGGGATCATGACCCAAACTGAAGGCAGAGGCTTTAACCCACTGAGCCACCCAGGCGCCCCTCAAAAGTTTTTTAAGGTTTTTAACCCACTTGATTTCTTTCTTTTCTTTACTCACCATTGTTGATTTGACGCAAAACGTCTTTTAAAAGATTTGAATGAACAGAAAGAAAAGAGATATATAAAGCAAGGTCTGGAAGGTTCCTAAACCTATGAGTTTCTGTCTCTATGGATTTGGGGTGCACCACCTTCCCTGCACATGGAGGTGATCACCAACCTGAAAACTCTCTAAACCCTGTACCTTTGGGATTTTTATGGAGGCTTCATCTTATAGGCACGACTGATTATTAATTCTATTTCTAGCTCCTTCCTCTCTCTGAAGAATGGGGGTGGTGAGACTGAAAGTTCCAAATTTCTAATCATGGTTTGGTCTTTCTAGTGAACAACGACCACCCAGGAGGCCACTACGAACAGTCACCTCATTAGAACAAAAGATATTCCTATTGCCCAAGAAATCCCAAGGGATTTAGGATTTCTGCAGTAGACACATCTATCACTTAGGAAATTACAACGTCTTATCAGGAACTGGGGTGAAAGAGCAAATATTAGTAGGAGCCAGAGGTAGAGACAAAAAAAATATTTCTTATTATTTTGCTATGTAGTATTCATCAAGTAACTTTAAAAACTGAATTAGAAAGTAATCTTAAATTGTTTTAAGATGACAAATACAAATGCCCATTCTAAATGGTTGTCTCATACCTATTTCTTTTACTTCCATGTGTTTTTTAATTGAAGTATAGTTGACATACAATGTTATATTAGTTTCAGGTATACAATATAGTGATTTAAGAACTCTATACCTGGGGTGCCTGGGTGACTCAGTGGGTTAAGCCTCTGCCTTCAGCTCAGGTCATGATCCCAAGATATCTATATCTTAAATATAGATATAGATATAGATATAGATATATTTTAAAGATTTTATTTCTTTATTTGACATACAGAGATCACAAGTAGGCAGAGAAGCACAGAGAGAGAGAGAGAGGAAGGGAAGCAGGCTCCCTGCGGAGCAGAGAGCCTGATGCGGGGCTCTATCCCAGGATCCTGGGATCATGACCTGAGCCGAAGGCAGAGGCTTTAACCCACTGAGCCACCCAGGTGCCTCTAGACCTTATGTTTCTTAAGTTATGAGGGCTGCATTTAGCTCACCTTAAAAAAAAAAAAATTTATTTGTGAGAGAGAGCACGAATGGGGGGAGGGACAGAGGGAGAGGGAGAAGTGGGCTCCCCGCTGAGCAGGGAGCCTGATGATACCAGGATCAATCCCAGAACCCTGGGATCATGACCTGAGCTAAAGGCAGATGCTTAACCAACTGAGCCACCCAAGTGCCCCTATTTCACCTTGAAATATCACGCAGTCAGTAGGTGCTAGGTAAATATTTGTAGAATGAATGAATTATGAATTTAGGGGGAAAAAGAACCCTAATTTTTTATTTATTAATTTTTTTGGTCTCACCAAAAGAGCTTTCATAGTGGGACCTCTAGGCCAAGTAGAAAGAAAGATGACTTCCTAACTAACTAACAAGAAGGAAGCTTTTAAAGGGTAAATAAGATTGTCACCCAGGGGCACCTCTAGCCAAAATTCTGAAGAATGTGGGTGCCATTATGCCTCCCTCTTCCTTTTTCAGTGCTCTTTACCTTCCTTTCAAGGTGTCTCACCTTGAGCCTTTGGTCTTCCAGGGCCAGTCCACTGCCTCCTGCCTCCTTCAGACAGATGCATCCTGGTGTCAGAGAGATTTTTTTGGTTGTAACAAGCAGAAACTAATTCTCGCTCACTTTGTCCAAAACAAACAAACAAACAAACAAGTAGAAGGATATGGGTTAATTCACTTAACTGAAGAAGAGTTGGAGGTTTGGGCTTCAGAGTGGGTAGGAACTAGAACAGCTCTGGGAATCTTGGTGGTAAGATCTGATGAAGAATCTTGGGAGGGTGCTGCTCTTGGGATGATGGGATCCAGCTGTTTCTTTGCATCTCTCCCAGGATTCATATCTAGGAAAAGTATGTTTGATTGTCCCAGCCTTGGACAAGGAAGGGTGAGCAACTTCACTGAAAGTTGTCAGACATAAATCCAACAAGAGGCAGGGGTCCCACAAAGCAAAATCAGAGTACTCAAACCTGAATAGATACTGGCAGGCAAAAATAATAGATGTCCATGGTGACTTCCATTGTGATTACTGCTCCACAGCAATGTGCTTCCACATCTTTCCTTTCCTTCTCCATCTTCATCTCACCCTCCAGCCTGGTCCACCTATGAAGAAGACCTAAATATCCAGTATCTCAATTCTCCTTTGTTGATGGTATTGAAAACTTGCCTGTCTCAAGTCTTTGACAAACTTGTGGGTTTTTTAATAGAATACTTATGGTTAAAAAATTAATTAGAGTATGTAGTCGGTGATATTATAATAGCATTGCATGGTGACAGATGGTAGCTATACTTGTAGTGAGCATTGCATAACCTTTAGAGAAGCTGAATCACTATGTTGTACACTTGAAACTAATGTAAATGTGTAACAACTATACTCAGGTAAAAAAAATTTTTTTAAGGATCTTTTTTCCCCCAAAGATTTATTTATTTTAGAGAAAGAGAGCACGCAAGTGGTGGGGGGGTGTGCAGAGAGGGAGAGAGAATCTTAAGCAAACTGTGCACTGAGCACAAAACCCCAAGAGGGGCTCGTTGCCACCACCCTGAGATCATGACCTGAGCCGAAAATCAGACACTTAATTGAATGCACCACTCAGGCATTCCTCAAAAATGTTTTTTTGAAAAATGAATTAGTGTATTACCCACACTAAGATTAGTTTAATTTTTAAAAATGATCTTCTTTAAAACTCAAAGGGTGATGGAAGAATATCGATGCCTGTGTGGGGCAAGGTGAATAAAGATATGCAAGCAGAGGGGCTCTCAGACCACTCCTTCAAATCAAGTACTTGGCCTACAAATAGGTTTCACTGTGGTTCTTACTATCTTTGTCTCCTCACCCCAAGGGAAGAAAAAATCACATGCAATTACTTCTTAAGGATAATAGCTGCAAATATCAACTACAACATTTGATACAGCATATGGTTTATAAATAAAAGATTCTACACTTGTATTTAAATATTGGTAATCCAACAGTGAGACTGGTTGGTCAGCTTAGGTGTCCCTCATCAGGAGAGAGGGCTGAGCAGATTTAAGAAAAAATCTAAGTAGAAAGTGACATGGGAGAAACAAGAACAACTCTGTCAAGCCCCTGGTCTCTGCTTTATCAGGCAGAAACACTCTACAGATTCTTTGAGGTTCTGGAGCCCTCAAAGTTGAGAAATGCCCAAAATAAATAGCATCTTGAGCCAAAAGATCATTCTTTTAGAGGCCTCTACCAAGGTCTCTGCTGAAAGTCGGGAGGCCATTCCAAGTAGAAAACGGTTCTCTACACTCTGACCAAGGTATTGGCCAACAATTAACAACCAATTCAGCATCTGACCTCACTATCCCAGCCTGGGAATAGAGAAGCAGCAGGAAAGGAAAGGCTAGCAGAAGCCAATGATAAAAACTCACCAGACCATCAGATTTCCTTACACATTCCTTGTGCTTAATCTAAACCCAGCTGCTTAATCTCTGGCTGGGTGGCTGGTCTAGCTCTCCTACCCACAATTGTTTCAGCTGTCAGTTATGGCCAGTGAGTCACCACTGCAGAGAGATAAGCATCCTGCTACAGAGACAAACCCAAGTGTCATCCTGGGAATGCTTATCATTTTTTTCTCACACCACAAATGTTTCACTCAGCTTTTTCCATCTGGCATTTCAGTGCCTGAAAAGTTTCTGTACTTCTATACTTGGGAGTACAGTCCACGTTGAGCTTCAGAGAGCTTTGCATCTCTTTGGAGGCTTCTGATTTTTATAGTTCTACAGGGAAATCATAAAGAATACCAGTGATCACTGCACTATAGTCAACAAAGTCTGCTGTGGACAAAGCCCTGTGCTGTGCTGGGGTTGCCTACAGTGTGGTATCCAGCAGTATAGTGCCGTAGGGAGAGATGAAGATTTAATAAAATTACCTGGCAAATGAGTACTAAATGAACAATAGATATTTCATATGCTGTAGAAACTTTAACAATAGGAAGGCATCACTCAGAATGAGATTATAAAGGGGAAGAAGAGCAAACAAAGAAGTAAGAACATGACATACATTGAAACATACTTCGGCATGGATGACCTAAAAATACAACACACTGAGTGGAAGAAGCCATATGACATGAGACATGTGACAAAGAATCACATATTGTATGGTTTCATTTATATGAAATATTCAGAATAAGCAAATCCAGAGAAATAGAAACTTGTTGTTTCTGGGGCCTGAGGAGAGATGGGAAATGGAGAGTGATTGCTAATGAGTATGGGTCTCTCTTAGGGGGAGAGGTAGGTATTCTAAAATTAGATTGTAGTGATGGATACTAAAAAAAATCAACTTGTACACTTCATTTTATTTTTAAAAAGATTTATTTATTTGAGAGAGAGAGAGAGAGAGAGAGAGCGAGCAAGCACACAGGCAGAGAGAGGGGCAGAGGGAGAGACTCTCAAGCAGACTCCCTGAGTGCAGAACCAGACGCAGGACTCAACATCAGGACCCTGAGATCATGACCTGTGCTGAAAATCAAGAGTCAGATGCTCAACTGATTGAGCCACCCAGGCGCCCTAACTTGTACACTTTAAATGAATGTACACTTTGAATGTACACTTTAAATGTACACTTTAAATGAATTATATGATATCTGAAATACACATCAACAAAGCTGTCTAAAAATATATTTTTTAAGTTTTTTAAAGTAAACTTAAGTAAAGTAAAAGTAAATAAAAATTTGTTAAATTCAGTTGTTTTTGCACTATTTGTTTCATTATTCTAAAAATTAGACTGCTGGGAAAAGTCAAATTAATCACAATTTTATTTCCTATTCTCCATATCCAGAGTGAGGAAAGATCTTGAGGGCTGCCCACTGTCTTTGGGCATCCCACAACACAGCTGTCAGTGCTATAAACCACCCCTTCCAGCATATAATACTCATTTTCTTCATTTTCTCACTAACTTATCCAAGAAATTGAGTGTCTGTAATGTATTAGTTCTTGAGGAGATAGTGCTGAATCAGAGACAAAATCCCTGGCCACGCAGAGCTTTAATTTCAGTAAAAGAGAGATGAATAGAGGCAAAAAATCCTGTCAGACAGACAATCCCTTGGCATCTGAGGTGTGGCCAGCCCTGTAGAGAGCATGTCAGGAAAGATTTTGGCATGAAAATACTTGGTAAGCCCATGAGCTGGGTTTTGGTCATCTTCTGTTGTCTTCTGCTATAGACTGAATGTTTATGGTCCCCTGACCTCGCCAAATCCATGTTGAAACCCTAATTCTCCAACTGATAGCATTTGGAGATGGCTCCTTTGAAGAGTAACTCTGTCTTGAGGATGGAGCCTTCATGAATGGGAATCGCGTCTTTGTAAGAAGAGACATGAGAGAGCTTGCTCTCTCTCTCTCTGCACTTGACCATGTGAGAACACAGCAAGAAGATGGCCAAATGCAAGCTAGAAGACAGTCCTCAGCAGAACCCACCCATGCTGTCACTCTGATCTCAGACTTACAGCTTCCAGAACTGTGAGAAATACATTTCTGTTGTTTAAGCCCCTTGGTCTATGGTAATTTGTTAGAGCAGCCTGTGAAGACTAAGACATCCTCCCCATGCAAAGTGGAGCTCAGGCATTCCAGGCACTGAGCAGACTTGCCAGAAGAAAAGAGTATAGGGGCGCAGCATAAAAGCCCAGGCGAGGGGTCCAGGAGTCAACAAAGGGAAGTTATGGGGTCCATGAGCTTCCTTGAAAATGGAAACCAGGGCTTTCAAACTGGGTAAAAATGAATCAAGGGAATGAGAGACTAGAAACCCAAAACAGCTGACTAAATCTCCCTAGTACTCCTATTAGACCCATGACAGTCCTACCCATGGAATCACTTTCCTCATCAATAAAATAGGTATAATATTAGGGGCGCCTGGGTGGCTCAGTGGGTTAAAGCCTCTGTCTTCAGCTCAGGTCATGGTCCCAGGGTCCTGGGATCGAGCCACGCATCAGGCTCTCTGCTCAGCAGGGAGCCTGCTTCCTCCTCTCTCTCTGCCTGCTTCTCTGCCTACTTGTGATCTGTCTGTCAAATAAATAAATAAAATCTTTAAAAAAGAAATAAAATAAAATAGGTGTAATAATAGCCCCATGGGAACACCTTCCTGGGAAGAGTAAATGAAACCAAGCACACGTAGATATCTACCAGAATTACATGCAAAAAGCATGTTTAAAAAATCCAATACATTATAGGTTTTTTATTTTAAAACATTCTATTACATAATAGAATATTACGTATGTTATGAATATTCTATATTCATTGTAAGGTATTATTCAATTACATAATAATTAAGCCAATAGCTTTAACTTTTTTCCCCTTAAAAATGTACAAGTAAGGGGCGCCTGGGTGGCTCAGTGGGTTAAGTCGCTGCCTTCGGCTCAGGTCATGATCTCAGGGTCCTGGGATCGAGCCCCACATCAGGCTCTCTGCTCGGCGGGGAGCCTGCTTCCTCCTCTCTCTCTGCCTGCCTTTCTTCCTGCTTGTGATCGCTCTCTGTCAAATAAATAAATAAAATCTTAAAAAAAGATGTACAAGTAAGACTGCCATTTTTTACTTTCATTCCCCATCTCCTGGTAAATATGACATTCAATTGCTTTTCAAAGTACTGCTTATCATCTCTGTATACTTACTGATATATATGTATGCTATCATAGTAGTATGATAGACTATCATAGAAGCTATTACATAATGGTATGATAAACTATTTACTATGTAGAAGAAACTAAATAAACCAAAGACAGACCTCTGACTTACCCTAATAGCACAATAGAACAATGAAGACCATGAGTGGATTCAGGGGTCATTCTCTGACTGCAGGCATTGTTCTGGGCTGAGGATAAATCCTATCCATTCAAAGAGTAGAGAAGAGGAGAGGATGCTATTTTAGATAGGTGGTCAAGGAAAGGTCTGAGATGGAAATATCTGAGTTGCAATCTGAATGCTAAGAGCTAGTTGGTTATTTGGGGAAAGCCTTCCAGGCACGGGGAATGCAAAGACCTGAGGCTAGCATGAACTTGGGTTGTCGGAGACAGCAGAAATGGCCACACTGCTGGAGCAGGGTGTGGTGACAGAAGAGATCAGAGAAGCAGCCAGAAGTCAGAATTTAAATGCCAAAGGTCAGTTCACCGCAGAAACCCTGACTTTAAGGGTAAAGTTGAGATAGGTTGGTAGTGTGGTAGTGGGAATATGAAGAATCTTCTATTTAAAAAAAAAAAAAGGGGGCGCCTGGGTGGCTCAGTGGGTTAAGCTTCTGCCTTCCGCTCAGGTCATGATCCCAAGGTCCTGGGATTGAGCTCCACATCGGGCTCCCTGCTCAGCAGTGAGCCTGCTTCCCCCTCTCTTTGCCTGCCTCTCTGCCTACTTGTGATCTCTGTCTGTCAAATAAATAAATAAATAAAATCTTTAAAAAAAAAAAGTGGCCTGGGGAAAATGAGAAGGAGCAAAGAGAAGTAGGATTGCAGAGATAAGAGGTGGGAAAGAGTGTTCTCAGAAGGTAATCTCATGGCCTGATTTTCTATCTCACCAGAGGTCTTTAACCCCACATTGTTGATCATTTAGCCTGGATCTTGAAATGCGTAATGCGTATCTCTTTAAATATGAAGCCCCTTGAATTCGAAGTTCCCTTAAACTACATAAATATACTTTCCTCTTAACTTGATAGAATCTTGCAAACTTTCATATTCTTTTGATGATACATCTCTTACCAATATTTAAAAAGATATCCCACTGAATTTTGGACACTTCAATTGGCTTTGCCTAACTCTGTTAAAACTTTTGAGGCCATTTTACTAACAAGTGAAAAAGCAAAGAAATCAAGGATGTGTACAAGTTGAGAGGCACATAGAACGGTTGAGGGCACAGACTCTAGAAACTGGCTTCCTGGGTCTGGATCCAGCTTTGCCTTTTACTGGTTATAAGACCTTGGAAAAGTTGATGAATACCTCCTGGATATTGTGTTGGGTTTGGTTCAGGTCTGCTGCAGATGAATTTGTTCTGGGTCCAAGGCTGTAGGGGCGCTAACAACTTGGGGCATGTTCATCTCATGAAGCACGCCATGGTGAGAGCCAGGCCAAAGCCTACAGGCATATTCACAACGTCCTCTAACAGTACATTGGCTGAGACAAGTCATGTGGTGCCAAAAAACCCAGCACCAGTATTTCAGGGAAAAGAGTGGATATTTGCTGGACAGTCGATGGTGCAGTCACCAAGGATGATGACATGAGTCATGTGAGGAGGAAGACAGTAAGCCAGGGCTGAAGTCATCCAAGCATGCACTGAATAAGAAGACTTGTAGGGACAATTAAGGACAATTAAGGGACAATTTCCCTTCCCATGCAGCCCATTCAAATACGTTTTGTGGATCTGGATGTTTTCCTGCCTCTTTATGAAATCTTAGGCACATATTTTTCAGTTATCATTAGATAATAAAGTCCTCTGTTTGCTTTTAATTGCAGAAAGTCTGATTTTCTGTCATTAATAGATCCAGTTCCCTGTAATAACCAGCACTTCAGATTCCATTCAAAATACAAGTTTCTCTCCTTCCTGATTTAGACCTGCTGAAGGTGGGGAGCCCATGATGACAAGAGGGAAGTGGGGTTGGCTCCCTTAGGTCTCTGCCTCCCTTCCTTCTCACATGGACAGTCTTGGCTGGTCCAGGATTGACGTGGTGGTGGTGGGGAGAGTACAGAGATGCGCAGGCAAGCAAAGCCTCATTTGACAGATGGTGGTGATTGACATTGGCTTCCTCTGACAGTGGTGGGTGTTTAGAGCTGACAGGTATTGACAGATGTTTAAAGTTGCCTCTTTCTGGGACACGCTAGTGATTTCTTCAGTGACATCCCACCTCCTATTATTTCCTGGGATTTCTCACTTTCTGTTCCTTTGGAAGGCTGTTCCTCTTTCAGCACTTGCCTACAAGACCCCTCAAGCTTCTCATTTTATACCACACAGATTCTCTGTTGGGGTCCCATTGCCTTGCACATTTATGCTTCTTGGCCACAGGTCCAGCACGAACTTGGTGCCCCTAGGGACTCCAGGGGACACAGGTCCAGCTCTCTGAGTGATTTCTTTGAAGCTTTTCTCACCAGGCTTAAAGAGAAGGGACTCATACCCACCCTTCCTCCATGGGGAAGATTCCGACTTTATATCACACTAACAGTTCTTTCCAAAGAAATTCTGTCAATAATCTCCCACTCCTTTCTTGGAGCTGGATGATCATCTGACAGTTGCAAACCCGGTTCTCAATCCTCCTTCGCATATCCCGCTCGGGTGACCTCGGAGCCTACTCTGTTTGGGGAGCAACTGCATCCACTGTCTTGGAGCCACAGTATATACTGAGGCAAAAGAGACTCATTTTAATGTCTTACATCTCTTGATTGCAGGAGAGTAACTGACAAGTCATCAGTGGAGTGCAGAGTGGCAGTGTGTGTGAAGATAAGATTTTCACTCTGCAAAAGCAGTTCTTCAGAAGAGAATGGATTCTCCCACTTTGGAATCCTTTTCCTAGATTCCTAGCCATTGGATTCCTGAAGGTGAAGTGAGACTAAAGCAACAGGAGGTTACAACTTAACTGCCCATATTAGATAACGTAGAAGGCCATATTATTGTTTGCTAGCAGAAGATTTGCTAAGATCTGAGCTGCAGAGGCTCAGAGTAAGAACCATGACAAAAGATGAGTCCTGAGTTAGGAAAGAAAAGTGCTCTGTTGGCTGCCATGAAGAGAAACCTTACAGTCTGCAGAGTTTACATATAGGATGCCAGAAACTTGGATCCCACATGAAGCAAAAATTCAGGGCCAGCACCTGGGAAAACTGTAAAAGAAGTCAGTTCTAAGAGTGCACCCACCGGCCTTTCTGAAGTCGACCCTATTTGCTTATGTTCAGGAGGCTCTTCAATTTGGGAAAGTCTTTTCCAAGAAGACAGATGATAGTCCTAAATGCCCACTCCATCCAAGGCACTCCATTGACAAAGAAAGTATTCCAGAACCAAAGCGGTGACATGCATTGATGGAATTTAAGCAAAGTCAAGACATGGCCACATTTACATTTTGAAATGATTATTCTGGTTCAAGTGTGATAGAATTGGGGAATTATCAAGGAATAGAGAAAGAGACTTCATAATTCTGATCACATGTAAGGTCAGTTCTACATGTTTGGGAGTAAATACATAATGATATTTACAAAGTAACTATAAAACAAGACAAAGCCATGGAACACTTGAATTTTAAATCATTCAGATGACATTTGCAAAAGTAGGTATGATGTCCAGTTATCTTTGAACCTTTAGTACCTAATATAGTGCCTGACCCACAGTAGCTACCAAAGGATGTTTGTGAAATTAAAGTGAATTGAACACTTGGGATGATTAGTATGCCACAAAAAAAGTGAAATCTCGGGGCGCCTGGGTGGCTCAGTGGGTTAAAGCTTCTATCTTCGGCTTAGGTCATGATTTCAGGGTCCTGAGATTGAGCCCCACATCAGGCTCTCTGCTCAGTGGGGAGCCTGCTTCATCCTCTCTCTCTCTCTCTGCCTGCCTCTCTGCCTACTTGTGATCTCTATCTGTCAAAGAAATTAAAAAAAAAATCTTAAAAAAAAAAACCCTCAAGGTGGGGTTTATTTTTTTTTTAAGATTTTATTTATTTATTTGATAGAGAGAGATAGAACAAGGGCTAACTAATGCACAACAGCCAACTAGGATAGAAGAGAGGTGGGGGGGGAGAGAAGCAGGGAGAAAAATAACAAGAGGAGTAGCAGCAAAGTGACATTAGCCTTTGAAGGGATGGGAGGGGACAAAACAGAAAAGAAGGGAGGGAGAAGGAGAAGGTAGGGGTGAAGAAGAATGACCATTTATCATGTACTATTAATTCCTGGAATAAATGCCTTCTTTGTGCTAGGAACTCAAGCTATGATGATAAACAAGACAGGAAAGTATTCTGCTCTTATGCAGTTTACATTCTAGCTGAGGGGTGGGGGACAGACTTTTAACAAATTGTTACAGATTTGAGACCTAATCTAACTCAGTGAGTTGAAGAAGAGATGAATAGGTAAGACCAAAGGATGAAGAGGAATTGGGTGGAGGCAGAGTGGGACAACACGCTCCACAGAACACAGCAGGTGCCCAGCAGTGAGGGAGGATTGGCGGGGGTGTGGAGGAGGAAGGAACTGCCCAGGGCCTGGAGGTCAGGGCAAGGATACACTAAAAGCAATGGGAGGTCATCAAAGGGTTTGAGCAAAGTAATGACCTGGTCAAATTCCTGTTGTCAAAGGATCACTCGGCCCTGGTGTGGAGGGTGAGGTTGGTGGGCACGGAGACAGGGAGATGGGAGCTTATTACACTTACAAACTTAGTGGATCGGAGGAGGGTGATGGCGGTGGGGCTGGAGGGAGTCGCCATATTCAAGGTATACTGGACGAAGATGGATTACTGGTTGTCTGTGGGGGGTGTAGGAGAGGGATGAGGCCAGAATGAATCTTAGATTTCTAGATGAAGCTTCGGGGTGAAGAGGGAGGTCATTTCCTTAGAAAGGGAAATCTGGAAGAGAAAGAGGTTAGAGTGAAGAGACAGGGATAGCTCATGAGTTCTGTTTCATATGCTAGTTCGAGGATCCTGTCAAACAGTCAAATGGACACAGAATATAAAATTGGATGTATGGGGGCACCTGGGTAGCTCAGTCAGTTAAGAGTCTAACTCTTGATTTCAGCTCAAGTCATGATCTCAGGGTCCTGAGATGGACCCTCCATTGGGATTCTCTCTCTCCCTCCCTCTCCCTCTGCACACCCACCTCCCACACCCACCACCTTGCTCTCTCTCTCTCTCTCTCTCAAAAAAAAAAAAAAATGGGTGTATAAGTTTGTATCTCAAAGGACATTCTGGCTTGAGATATAGTAGTTTGGGGAGTTGTAAGACCATAGAAAATAAATGGAAGAGTTAGGACTGAATACATTCACTTACAGAGTATCCTCAAAAAGGATCTAGAACTAATACCTTGAGAGTCTCAGACTTTTAGTGGTCAGGGAAAGGTGGCAAAGATACTGAAAAGTAGTTGCCAGAAAGTTTTCGGTTGGTGTTTGGTCAGGAAAACAGGCATTATTTTAGATAAGTAGGAAGGTATAGATACAGGAAGTTAGGTGCTCAAAACCTCTCAGAACTTACAGAAAGCAGGAAACACTGTTCTCAGGTTTACTGCTGTCAGAAAATTACGAGAAGTTGCAAGAAATTGCAAAAACTCTGGAGGGGATGCCATCTACCTGCTGCATGGAGGTGCTGATTTGCAAGACAATGTTGGAGGCACCCATAAAACTCCTAGGTGCCTTCCATTGTTGGAGGAAAACTAACTTCTGTTTATCCTCTGCCTTCCAAATCTCACACAAACGCCTCTCATTGGTGGGACCTAAGGCAGAACCCTGCTGGCAAGGGAGGCTGGAAATTGAGTCGCCCAGAACTAGAGTCCCTTAATACAGGAAGAGCAAAAAATGGAGTGGGGTTGGATGCTGAATTCCAAAAAAAATCAAAACAAGGGCAACAACAGCAGCAGGGGCACCCACAAAAATAACAGTAACAGTTAACGGTATCAAGCCTAGGTAGGAAAGTATAGTGGCTCCAAAGCTCTGGAAAGGGTGTTTCAAAGAGTGAATTTTACTCCTCTGCCCTTTCTAAATGTCTCCTAAGTATCCAGTCTCCTGCCTTAAACTCCTTACTGTTCAAAATACCCAGAGCGATTTCTATTTTCTTAACAAAAACTCCCTCTCTGATGACTACATCTCCTTTGCTGTTCGCCCCCCTCTCCACACAATATGGTTGTTACTGTTCAGCAGAAGGAGAAAGGAAGGAGGGGAGAAATGAAATAATTTGCCTAGGATTAGAAAGCTAGTCCTAGCAAAGTTAACATTTTAATCCAGAACAATCTCAATCCAAATCTCAAACTCTTTCTATCACAGTAATCTTTTGTACACAGAGTGTGGAAAACAAAGACAATGAGAGAGAGAAAGAGGTGGAAGAAGAAGGAGGGAGGGAGGGGAAGACAGGGAGGAGGGGAGGGAGGGGACAGGGGAGAAGGGAGGGGGACAGAGGGAGAGAGGGATGGAGAGAGAGGGTTATTACAGAAAAGCAAGGGGCCCCTGGGTGGCTCAGTTGTTAAGCGTCTGCCTTCAGCTTGGGTCATGATCCCAGGGTCCTGGGATAGAGATCCACATTGGGCTCCCAGCTAAGCAGGGAGGCTGCTTCTCCCTCTCCCTCTGCCTGCTGCTCCCCCTACTTGTGCTCTCTCTCCCTCTGTCAATTGAATAAATAAAATCTTTTAAAAAAGAAAAGAAAAGAAAAAGAGCAGCATCAAGAAAAGAAAAAGCAAGAAGGAAAGATAGCAGTCCTTTCTGTTCTCACTCCATCCCAAAGCTGCTGCTTTTTTTTTTTAAATGTTCAGTTAGCCGCTGTATAATATATCATTAGTTTCTGATGCAGTATTCAATGATTCATTAGTTACGTATAACGCCCAGTGCTCATCACAACATGTGAGCTCCTCAACACCCATCCCAAAGTTGCTTCTTGTTTTTATTCTCATTCAGCAGTACCAGGATCACCCTGTATTCCCATTACAAGCTCTCTCCACCCGTCCTCCCCTCTGGTGAACTCTGCCCTCCTTTCCCTATTGCCCTCACTTCAGTTCAGGTCTTCCTCATTTCTTACCTGAATGACTGTCACTTCTCTCCTTTCCAGCCTTGCCCCTAACCAATTCATCCTTCACATTGCTGCCAAAGTGATCTCCCAAAGCAGAAAACTGACCTCATCACTTATCATCCAAAAGGATCTCATCACCTTCTGTAAAAAGTTAGAATTTCTTGGCATGACCCAGTCTTGTCCTGGCTGGCCTCCCCATCTTCATGGCATCCGTTCCCCTGCCCTGATGATGCTGTTCTCTCTGCCTGGAATCTCCTTCCCTTTCCCTTGCCAGTCTGACTCTTACTCCTGCTTCCTTCAGTGCTTTGCTCAGGAAGGTTTTGCTGACTTCTGGAGCTGTGCTGAGTGTCTCTCTTCTCTCCACAGACACCTTCTCCTAACCTCTACTAGAGCACTCACCACACTCCATGGTAACTACAGGGTAGTTTTTCTGTTTTTCCACCAAACTGTGAGCTCTTTAAGGCAAGGAATCCTCTGTTTCCCAGCAATAGGCATTTTCTATCTTTTTGATATTTCAATAGTGGCTGACTGGGTGGATGAATGAATGAAGCTGTCTATAAGGACTGTGCAAGATAGAGAGAGTATCTGTTGCCACAGTAACCCAGTGAGGTGAAAAAAATGCCTTCATGAGATCATGGTCAATTCAGTGAATGAAATCAATAAGGATAACATGGCATATAAAAAAGAAGTAGACCAAAGGCCAAGAGGCCGAAGAACTGGACTGAAACACAGACTTATTACTCTTGGCCATCAGTCAGCTGCCAACTCCCAAGGAAGGAGGAATCGGTGAAAGCTCAGCTTACATTCTTGTACTCTGTTTATGGTAACATAAGAATATAATGAGCTACATATATTTGTTTTGATTGCTTAGTAAATCTGTTTATGATTTTGTCCATGTTGTATAAATTGAATTATTGTGAAGTAATCCAATTTGTCAAAATTCTGAAGTTTAAATCCCTAACTAGGTATTGAAATTAGAAACCACTGACTCCAGATGCATCCCTTCAACCATCTAGTGGGTACAACATAGGCAAGAGTAGACTATTGTAAAGGCAGCCCCTTGCTTCACGACCTAGGGGTGAGAGAAGCGGGTAGGGAGGAGGTAACAACACTTGCATCTGAATAATAATAGCAGCATTTATTGAGGACCTTCTAGATGCCAGTGGGCTAAATCCTCTCTATTCATTATCTCACTGAAGCTTCTTCATTCAGATTCTATGGGATTTGTGCTCCTATGCCACTTTACTGAGGGTTGGGGGAGACAGGTTCTGAGGGGTTAAGCAAATTTCCTCAAGTCAGGGAGACCTAAGCGGCAGAGCTATGATTCCTGTTTTTCTGTGCTACCCACCACTCAGTGGCTACACTTGGCGCCTCTCTGAAATGACTCAGTCAGGGGTGTCTATAATGGGCAGCAGAGCTCTTTGGCTGAGAGAAAGAGAAAGCATGATACCATGATGTATTGAAGTATTGTTGACTACTCCCACAGTAGAGTCACCTAATGAGAACAGGATTTGTGTTTGGCTGAGCAAACTGAAATTCATTCTTTACCATTCAGCTCAGAGCTCCGGCCCCTCCCCACCCTGCCTTCCTCTGTCAGTCCTCTCACCAAAGCTGACTGTTCCCTCCTCTGTCCATACTTCTACGTATCTCTAGAAGGAGGCTTTTTTTTTTTTTTTTAAATCTTCCACTGTTATGGTCTGTGTGCCTATTCCTTAATGAAACTGTAAGCTTCTGGAAGAATGGAAGGATGCCTCATTCATCTCCCATCCCCAGCTTCTGTCATGCTGCCTAGTACATGCAAACTGAGCAAATGTTTGTAGAATGATTAAATGAGTGAGTTATATAAACAATGAAGGCTGTAACACGATCTGAGATAAGGGGGAGAAAATGAGAATGAGCATCTGCCAGCTTGTGCACACCTGATGTGACCTAGACTTTCTCTATTTGAAAAGTAATGTCATATTTTGAGTTGTTGCAGAAACAAAGGAAAGAGAATGGAAGAGACATCACTGGAAGGTAGAAGCAGGAGTTTTCCTGTTCCTGGGGCTCTTACTGGAGGGGGGAGGGGGCTGGTCTCCTGGTTGGGATTAGATTAGCCCTTTCCACCTCGGGGGATGCTGTTGCTACACAAAGGGGCTTGTAGTCACCTTCTAGTTATAAAACACAGCAGAGCAATTCTGATAACAGGCCTCTAAGCAAAACAACACACACATACTCACTCATAAAATCCAAAACAAACTAGCACAACTCGAGTTGCAAGCTAATTCATTATTTCCATGTTTGCTTGCTCTGTCTGTAAATACCTCCTAGGCAGACGACGTAGCAGGCTTGAGTCAACTATTTTTTCAGAGCCATACATCACGCCAATCTGGAAAACTCGCAGTCACCCCAAATGACAAAATCTCTTAAATTAGTCAAGATCTGATTTTTTTTTTGAAAATTTTATTTGTTTATTTGACAGAGATCACAAGGAGGCAGAGAAAAAGAAGCAGGTTCCCTGCTGAGCAGAGAGCCCGATGTGGGGCTCGATCCCAGGACCCCGAGATCACGACCTGAGCTGAAGGCAGAGGCTTCACCCACTGAGCCACCCAGGCGCCCCTCAAGATCTGATTTTAAAAGACAAGGAGAGGCTTCTGGACCCCGTGTCTCAAAGGCGTGTACTAGAAAGGCCCTTCCGTCATAGGACTTGGCAATGAGACTTGCACTTAAACTATTTAATGTTACAACAACAATTTCCAGTCCCATAGACTAAACTTGGGAGAGGAAAATGAACACTCAGTACCTGCTGTCAACTCTGGCACTAGGAGCTGGAAATGAGCCTCCTTCCCACAAGAAGTAGAAATAAAAACAAACCACTCAGACAGTTGTGGCCTTTATGTGGACTTAGGAGCATAATCTCTCTCTCTCTCTCTCTCCCTCTCACACACACACACATACACACACTCCATGTCATGAGTCCTAAATGGAACAGGTTCATATTAAGGAAAAGTAGTCTTGAAAATCTGATCCAAGTAGAGAAGGAGGTCATCCCAGTCTGTAGGACTTTGCCATACCCAACATAATGTTTAGCTCATGTACTTTTCCCAGCACTCCCTTTGATCCAGCAAGAAGTATAAATACACACAATGCCACGACAGCACTATTTGTGAAGTCCGTTCCCTCCAATTGAAGAGGAAATAGGCCAAGTTTTTTCTCAAATAAGTGAAATCATCTAGTTATTACTGCACATAATTGTTCAGTCTTTTTTTCTGTATTATTAGATTTTTTTAAAATTTTTTATTTCTTTTCAGCGTAACAGAGTTCATTGTTTTGCACCACACCCAGCGCTCCATGCAATCCGTGCCCTCTCTAATACCCACCACCTGGTTCCCCCAACCTCCCACCCCCCGCCCCTTCAGAACCCTCAGATTGTTTTTCAGAGTCCATAGTCTCTCATGGTTCACCTCCCCTTCCA
>NW_019154093.1:72349803-72350234 GCF_002288905.1 Enhydra lutris kenyoni
AGAAGACACAAAAAGATGGAAGGCCATTCCATGCTTTTGGATCGGAAAAATAAACATTGTTAAAATGTCTATACTGCCTAGAGCAATCTATACTTCTAACGCCATTCCGATCAAAATTCCACTGGTATTTTTCAAAGAGCTGGAGCAAATAATCCTAAAATTTGTATGGAATCAGAAGAGACCCCGAATCACTACGGAAATGTTGAAAAACAAAAATAAAACTGGGGGCATCACGTTACCTGATTTCAAGCTTTACTACAAAGCTGTGATCACCAAGACAGCACGGTACTGACATAAAAACAGACACATAGACCAGTGGAACAGAGTAGAGAGCCCAGATATGGACCCTCAACTCTATGGTCAGTTAATCTTCGACAAAACAGGGAAAAATATACAGTGGAAAAAAGACAGTCTCTTCAATAAATGGTGCT
>NW_019154093.1:72350334-72404886 GCF_002288905.1 Enhydra lutris kenyoni
CAATAAATGGTGCTGGGAAAACTGGGCAGCTATATGTAGAAGAATGAAACTCGACCATTCTCTTACACCGTACACAAAGATAAACTCAAAATGGATAAAAGACCTCAACGTGAGACAGGAATCCATCAGAATCCTCGAGGAGAACATAGGCAGGAACCTCTTCGATATCAGCCACAGCAACTTCTTTCATGATATGTCTCCAAAGGCAAAGGAAACAAAAGCGAAAATAAACTTTTGGGACTTCATCAAAATCAAAAGCTTCTGCACAGCGAAGGAAACAGTCAAAAAAACAAAGAGGCAACCCACGGAATGGGAGAAGATATTTGCAAATGACAGTACAGACAAAAGGTTGATATCCAGGATGTATAAAGAACTCCTCAAACTCAACACACACAAAACAGACAATCATATATAAAAAAATGGACAGAAGATATGAACAGACACGTCTCCAATGAAGACATACAAATGGCTATCAGACACATGAAAAAATGTTCATCATCACTAGCCATCAGGGAGATTCAAATTAACACCACATTGAGATACCACCTTACACCAGTTAGAATGGCCAAAATTAGCAAGACGAGAAACAACATGTGTTGGAGAGGATGTGGAGAAAGGGGAACCCTCTTATACTATTCAGTCTTTTAAGGTCTTTGCTATGCAGATCAATAAAAAAATATAATTTTCTCACCAAGGGCTAGTGCCTGGCACAGAGTAAATACTCCATAAATGTTCATGAATGAATGAACAAACAAACAGATGAGAGGGAATAGTGAACTATAAAGATAAAGATGACAGATTTCATTAAAATGCAGTGATGCTATTACGGTCTTTTATTGGCTGAAACACAGACAAGGGAGTCACCTGAACATGATCATAATTATAGACCTGCCACAAATTTTCAAGGTTTTATGCAAAATGTTATTGAGTTCTACCAAGACTTTCTCTAAAGTGGGCAAAGTATTCAGACAAACCATAAGAGACTCTTAATCTCACAAAACAAATTGAGGGTTGCCAGGGGGAGAGGGATAGGGAAAGGGTGGTGGGGTTAAGGACATTGGGGAAGGTATGAGCTATGAAGTGTGTAAACCTGGCGATTCACAGACCTATACCCCTGGGGCTAATAATACATTATATGTTAACAAAAAAGAATAATAAATAAAATAAATTTTTTAAAAAACTGGGCAAAGTATTCATCTTTTTTTTTCCTCACAAGGTTGCTGTGTTTCATCATGTAAGTTGGTATGTTCTTCATTTCAATCTGTAGCCTAAAACTGCCACAAGCTAAAAATTTAGCTCATAGGTAACAGCAATCCTAGTGGCGCTCTTTATATATTGGACACCAGTTCAAAAATGCACTCTGGACTAGTCTCTATAGGTTGCCAGGACCTCCTTAGACTCAGAAAGAAAATCCAGCTCAGTTCAGAGCCCCAGGACTCTCCCTGAAAGTCCAACAAGTCTCAGAAATGACCTGTCCTTGGGCCAGGAAGGCCAACCTTTCACAATTACCATTGCAAGGGCAATTCTAAGGCAAACTCTAGATGAGAGCATCACATGGGATTATCAGAGAAACTTGTTACACTGTATATTGATTTCATCAGTCTAGGATAGGGCCTGAAATTTTCCTTTGCTAATAAACTCCCAGGTGATGGTGATGCCACCGATCCACGGATGGGCCACCCATGGTAACAAGAGTCAGGAGCTTCCTGCAGCCATAAGAGTGCCTCCTAACGGTGCCCCAAGATAGCAATCCCAGAGGTGGCGCATGGGCTCAGATCAGACAGAGTACTGGCCACAGCTTCTTGTCTCAGTCCCAAACTTTGAAGCACTGTCTCTGGGGTCAAACAGATGTGAACTGAAATCCTGTTGTTGCTTCAATCAGGAGCTTTGTGACTTGGGCCAGTCGTCCTTTGGGGTTTCAGTCTCTCCATCTGTGAAATGGGGATGATAATACTTGTGAAACTGCTGTGAAAACTAGTAGCCGAACAGACTTAAATGTGAAATCCACTTCTTCCCTTCATACTTGCCACGGTGAGATTTTAGGAAAATCACCCAACCTCACCAGACCTCAGTTTTCTCATCTGAGAAAGGAAAGATATTAATGCCTAACTTGCAAGGTTGTTTTGAAGATTACGTGAAATAATGCAGTGTCTCTGACGTGGGCCCCTTTCCTGGGCTTCACATTCATTTTTTAAAGTTATTGAATATAAAAATCAAGAAGAAATAAGTCATAAAGCTAAAATATTCAGAGAAAGTTCTTGGAGAAAGCAGAATTTTATCTGAGTCTTAAAAGAATATAGGGATCTACAGAGGGGGTGAGAACATTGCCATTTTATAAGCAAGTCAGAGCAGAGAATATAATTCTCACCCTCTTCATCTAATTCTTACTCCCTCCTTAGGCCCCAGTTTAGCTACCACAACCTCAGGGAAAGCTTCTCTCCACAGGTCAAGCTAGCCCCTCTATTGTACGTTATTACAATATTCAGTACCTGCTGCCTTAATTAGGTAATTGGCCTCCCACACTGGTCACTAAGATCCGTAATGTTGGGACTGGGTCTGCTTTGCTCACAGGTGTATCGCTCGACCTAGCACAGTGTCCAAGCATATATCAACCATTGTGTTCACATTGTTTGCATGATTTAATGAAATTCGATTCAGAACTCAAAGGGTCAGGTTTCAAAATGTATTTGAAATGAGATGTAATTTCCTTCTAAAACTGATACAGGAGATGTCAGAATTTCCACTCAACAACGGGAATTACGGAGGGTCAACAGCTCTTTAGAGCTTGCAGGAAATAGAAGCACATGGGCACACGGAAGTCACAGCCTCACTCTGAGGCCAGCGGGACAATGACTGCAGCAGCCATAGTGGGAGAAGCGTCATTACTGAGGTGTGTACGAGGAATTACTGAAGCACAGATAAAGCAGCGATTTCTTCATCAGGGAAAGAGTGGGAAGGAAAGCAGGCAGAGCTGCAGGGAAGAGGACAGTTGAGCTGATCCTGAAAGATGAGCAGGAACTAGCTTAGCAAACACTGAAATGGAAGAGCATTTGTTTAAACCGCAGGAGGATGCATCAGGAGTACAGATTAAGAATCGCAGCTCTGCCACTTACTATTTGTGGAATTAGGCAAGTTACTTACCCACTTTGGACCTCAGTTTCCTTATCTGAAACGGGGATGAATAAGAGAATGTGCTTCCCTGGATCTTTCATGTGGGTTAAATAAATCCATATGGGTCAAGGGCTCAGGGCAGTGCCTGGTTCTGAGGAAGGGTCATAGAAAAGTTAGTTGTTGCTGCTGCTGCTCTTGTTGTTACGGTTCTGTTTTGTAGCCAAAAATTACTTTCACGCCAATCAAAGTCTGGCTTTATGTCTGTAATGGGTTCAAGTCCACTGTGTGTCTGGGCACAGCAGTCGAAACGACCCCCATCTAAAGAGAAAGGAGGACACACAAGGCCATCAAAGGCAGGCGGATGAGCCTGTAGCTGACTGCAGTAATCCCGATTGACTGTGGTATCTTCTCACACTGCCAGCAGAGCAATCCGCCCACAGCGGGGTCAGAGAGTCACACCAGGAGAGCTAGGTTAGTGCCACTTAGAAAAGAGGCCCAAAATTTTAAGTGCAAGTGCCAATCAAGTGCAGAGTCCTTCTAAGAATGGCTTCTAATGCCTGTCTCTTCCCCTGCAATCTTTAAGGCAGGATGATGGTGTAACACATCACAGAAGCATCATTCATTCTGTATGCATTGCTCTGAAGTCATCTTCTCTATCAATACTTATGACACAGACTCCCCAGAATGAGCAAAAAGACTGCAGGTCAAGAGAGGTTTATTTGCTGCAGACGCTGGAAGGCTTGACTAAAACCTACTGAGGTCACATTCAGAGGCTGTCTACAATTGAGACAAAGGATACTGCATCCTAGAGCAGAGGTTGAAGCAAAGAATTCTAGAGACATCTGTTTCAGAAACAAGCAAAAAGCCCTGCTGGGTCATACATTTATTACATGATCCACTTCCGTACCCTAAATGGTGGTGTTCCTCTTATTACTCAGCTCTTGGTTTTTCTTATCTCTGCTCAATTAATTGTCAGATGATTCTTGGTCATAAGACAATTTTGTCACATGATAAAATGGTCTGTGATTGCTGCACACTTCCTTCCTCCAGCCCAAAATTTTGCCAATGCGACAAAATAATTTTGGTGAAAATCTCAGAATTTAGGACAACTTTGATCTCAGCTACAGTTCTATTTTCTGAGTCTTTTCTGGGATAAAAATAGTAGAAGGTCCACTAGGTAAACTGAAGGATGGTCAGTTATCCATTGTAGCCTTTCCCAAGGCATCATCATGAACCTCCAAGAGCAAGGAGCTATGTCCAATTAAATGCTTCCTTTGTATAACATTTAGCACCATGCCTCATGCATACTTCTATTTTTGATATTGTTTGATGATGATTGCAACCCTTGGTTCAGGTTTTTAGAAAATCTGTATTATCTCAAATACCTGAAAAAATACCTCTTATTTTAATTTTGCTTTATTAATAAATTAGACCTATTCTTTCTAGGTCCTCTCCAGGCAAAGAAACCTTCCCCAAGACAATATTTCTCAAATGTGATCTTGGGCTTTGCAGCATCAGCATCAGTATCATCTGGGAACTTGTTAGGTATGCAAATTCTCCAATTTGCTGTACTGAATCAGAAATTCTGGGGGTAGGTTCCAACAATCCGTCTTCTAACAAGCCTTCGGGATAACTCTGGTACATAATAACATTTGAGAACCACCACACTACATGCATAAAAATTAATTTTCAAACAAGTTATATTGAGTCCCAAAAAGTTAGTATCAATGTGCCCATCTTGTTGAATCTTCCTCTATACATCAAATTTCCAGTTTAAAATCCTTTGGACAACCAGACCCTTTTCTGGTGCAATATGACCACACAGCTCTTCTTAACCAGACAGAGCTACCCTACCATGGTACTTCCCTTAGTACCTACGTGATAAAACACAAATTGCTTAGCTTGACCTACAAAGATCTCTACAAGTCTTCCTTCCAACCCTACCCAGCCTAACCTCCCTACCACATACACCACACTTCAGACCACTGTGCACATTCTTCACTCCATGTTATACATGCTCTGGGGCCTAGCCCTAAAACACTCTTCCCCTCTCCTTTGTTTGGTAGATCCCTTTCCTCAAAGACAAAGCTCTGATATCACCCCCTCCCTAACTCTCTCAAGTAAAATTACATGCTGTGTCCTCAATGTTCCCAGGTCTTCTTGTTCATATATCTCTATGGGTATCTATTAAATAATTTGATAACTTATCTTCCCATGGTGATGTCCCTTGGGATAAATAAAAAGCAACTTAAAAGCAAAGGCTACATCTTCTTGGCCTTTGTAGTCCCAGAGCTGAGTTCAGGGCCTGACTCTACCAAATGTTCAACATGTTGGTTGAGTAAGTGCTTGATGCCACAGTCACAGGAAGAAAATCCATTTATATATTCTTTTTTTTTAAAGATTTTATTTATTTATTTGACAAAGATCACAAGTAGGCAGAGAGGCAGGCAGAGAGAAGGGGAAGCAGGCACCCTACTGAGCAGAGAGCCCGATGCGGGGCTCGATTCCAGGACCCTGGGATCATGACCTGAGCTGAAGACAGAGGCTTTAACCCACTGAGCCACCCAGGTGACCCCTATTTATATATTCTATACTAAGACAAATACAACCAAAGTCAAGAAAAGAGTTTATATCAGTAAATTCTTATTACTCAGGGCTAAAAGCCTGTGTCAATAGAGATCTAACAGAAAAGCAAGTGCTTCCAAATCAGAAAACATGGGTTTTGATTCCATCTCTAGCAGTAGTTTAACCTTGAGCAAATTAATTCCTGAGTCTCAGTTTCCTCCTGTGTAGAATGGGATGGCTATTACCTGCCTGCTTACCTTCCTTGTTGTGATGACATGAGCGACTGTATGTCATGAAAGATACCATCAATGTATCAAGTTCTATCCATATGCAGTTTGACCTTATTATTAAACATTACATTAACTGAAACATTAAGGCACATTAAAGTATGAAGCCTTCAATGCATTCACTAAACATGAGGTACTGTGCTAACAGGAAGGAGGAAAGGAAAAAAGAAGTTCGCCAGTTGAAAAACACTCTTTTGAACTTAACCTAGCAAAGGTGTCTCAACCCAGGAAAATTTCCTGCGAATATTAGCTTTACGGAGTAATCATGGGTTTTGTTGTTGTTTTCTATCAAACCCCATACCCCCATACTTCAAATATCTTCCAACTTCTCATTTATGAAGGTGAAAGCCACAAGAGTGGTGGTCTCCACAAGTGTTTGTGGTCTCCCCCACCTCTCTTCCACACTCTCTCTATTCCCATTTTCCACCTCTGGAAAGCAGGGGCAGTCTGCCAGTGAGGTTCATCGTCATTCTCCCATGAGCCTCATGAGCCTATGCCAAGCTTCAGACTGCCTACAGTCAGGTTATCAGGCTGTTTTCAACTCCATTCTTTTGGGCTGATATAAGGCATCTGGTGGTACCAGGCAGGGCCTTTAATTCCCAGCCTGCTTGCCAAGTACAGCTAACACTCAAGTCAAGAGGAAAGGAATTTGACACGGAGTCTGGCTTTGGAAATTCTGTCCAAGGGATGTCAGTAGTTCATAAAATTTAGTCATGTTTTAAATTAAGTTTACTGCCTTTTTTTTTTTTTGTGCTAATCTATAATCTCTTTTCATTGGTAATATGTTCAGCCTATTTTGAGAGCCCTATTCATACTTCATTAATCATATGTTGTGATGATTTCCTACCTCTCAATGTTTGATACTTGGAGGAAAGTCTATCTCCCCAAACACTCATGTGCTACATTGTAAGGCATTTTGGCTACGAAGAGAGTTGTTAAGATCAAATATGGGCTTAACTTTGCTGACAATGAACACAGATGTAGGCCAGGGAGGCTTGACCTCTTGTAATAAGGTTGGTGAACAAACAGCCTAAGCAAAATTGAGAGGAAATGAAGCAAAAAGAGGAAACAAAAAGGTGAGAAAATAGAAGTGTGGGGAGCAGGTAGGCAATTCATGAGGCCACCACAAAAGGAATGCGTTAAGTGACCAAAGCAAGACCTCTAGAAAAGGCTCATGCTCATAGAGAACACACAGAGCTCTTCTCTGAAGCCAGAGAGAGGTACATGCTGAAGAAAGAAAACAACAAGTTCTGAGAAACTTCTAGACTGAGGAAGAGTCCAGGAAATTTGCTGAAGTTTAAATAGCCAGGAGACTGGTTTCAATCTGGTACCAAGCAGCAGACCCAAAACCCCTACAAAATGTATGCTTCTCTCTTGACGAGAATGGACTCAAATAACTTGAGTAGTGATAGGAATAGGGAGAAATAGCAGCCAATTAGCCTACTAATTTATGCTACCTAAAATAAATAATGTAAGCTACTGTAATTACATCCCCATATGTAGTTTCTTCCATGAACTCTCTCCAACCTGCTATTGTTTGTATCCTCTAATAGGCTGATGATGGATGTATTCTGCCACAGAGAACACTGGAGATGAGGGGATCTCTAACACAAGTGAGGGGGACCCCCCCTTTTCCACTGGATGACGGTGGCAAAGATAGACATAAATACAATTTGTTAGTCAGTATCCCCCTAATAAATACACAAGGTTGATTCCATTCTCTGTTCTACTAATTGGGAAATTTCCATGGCCTCCCAACATTTCTGAATTGCTAGGAGGAAGGAGGTTGAAGCTCTTGTTATCCCTTCAGCTCTGAGCTCCCACTGGCACTGAAATGTTCATTTTGAAGATCATCATAGATCATCTCACACGTGTGGTCCCAATTCCTCCTCATACAGACCCAGATATTGATTTCAATCCCTTTGCTTAATTTTCATCACCCCCAATCAGCAAAGCAACAAAATAAATAAAACCATCAGAGAAGTGTTTGTGAGAATAGAAGGCTTTGTCAAAGATGGGGGGCCATGACAGGATATATACAACAGATATATAAGGCATTTAAGGCAACTTAAATTTAAGGCAACTTAAAATTCCTTGACTGATATTTCTGTTCCTAGAAGTCTATTCTCCCCTTCTCAGAATGGGCGGCTTTACCCTTGGCTCTCTTCTCTCTCAATCCCATACTTCAAAAATTCTGTTCATTTATAATGCAGAGAAGGTCAGTTATCTCTCTTTTTACTCTAGTTCTTAGCAATCAAATTTATTATGGGCTCATCTTCCGCTTTTAACAACAAGCAAGGTGTTGCCTTGTTACATGGAAGCTCAGGTCTCATACATACGCCAGTCTACATTCCCTATGAAAATGTCATTTCAAAGTTCATTGAAGAACCATTTGTTTAGTGTTTCCTGTGTACCACAAGTTTAAATGCATAAAGTTGTTCATACAACATCTCTAACAATGCAAAACTAGAGAAACTTAAACTCCAACCAGAATGGGTTGGGTAATTCTGGTACCCAGAAGGGAATGGGTAATTCACTATGAAACAGTCACTCAATGAAGTAGTGTATTCAATAAGAATCACAAAATATAAATCACATTTCAACTTATATATCCAAAAAGCTGTAATCATAATTTATTTAACCTCTAATTCCTCTGGATTTATTCCACTCATTAGTGATAGGGAGATTAATTCACTGACTTGATTTAAAGTTTAGTCTGCATTGATAATTTAGGTGGTATTCAGCCTCCTTGGTTAAAAGGTTAAATCTCTCACATAGTTCTGCTTCCCCTGCTTCTCTCATTAAGATGGCATCTGACTATATGGGGGCATCCTATCTGTCCTTTTGGAAGCAAAAATGAAAAGGTGCCCTCAAAAACAGTGTTGCTTCCTCCTCTGGTCTCTGGAGCAGATCCAAGCATTATTTGTGACTTGCCAACACTCACTGATGGAGACAGCTGCTAGTTTAGTTCAACCTCATCTCTGGGCTTTGCCAAGGCCCTATGTGCACCTTGGCTGATTAGGCCTTGCCTTGGCTTCTGATTGCTTAACACCCCTAAGCAGCTGTTACAGGCCCCTCCAGCCCCTGGCCTACAGTTCACCCCTAGGCATTGCTGCTGGGTTACCTTGTTCCACCACAACAATCTATATAGGCTCATTGGCTTTCAACTCAGTCTGGACATCTCTGGGAATAGAGTAGTGTTCCAGAAAGTGGCAACTGGACCGTTTTCTCGTGCAATATGGCCACACAGCTCTTCTTCTTAATCAGCCAGAGGTATCCAACTATGCCCAGAAGTCTCCTGAAATCTTAAACATAAGTGACAGGGGGTAGGAAGAGCAGTGGGGGGCGGGGGGGTAGGCTTCCTTGGGGGGGATAGGTGTCCTGGAACTTCTTAGCTCCGTCCAGTTATAAAATGCACAGCAAACTGAGACCCAAACTTAATTCTTTCACTTTCTTTTCTTCCCCTCTCCTCTCTCTCCACCTGCACCTGGGGCAGAAAGAGAGCAAACTTTTACTTTGCTTCCTTTGTCTTCCTTTGCTCTTCATCTACTGAGCAGCAAGCTTCATGCTTTGCTGTTGAGGCCCAAAGGAGCATATTCTTCATGCCACGGAAGCACTCTATCATCTAGGCCATCCAGGCTCGATTGTAACTTTCCAGAGAGGGCTTTGGCCAAAGGAATAGCAAATCCTTTCTCCTGCAGACTGATCCTAGTTGCATGTCAAAGGCTAAGTATTACCTCAGTCTTGCTCCATACCTCACTTCTACTACACCAAGCAGAAGTACCCTGGCCAATGTGAAAAGATGGTCAAGTACTCAGGAAGACAGAAAAGAATAATTAAAAATGTATCTCCATTATTGAGTAACCATTTCAAAATATGCTTATTGAAATTCTTGATAAACAGAATAAAAATGTTATATGTTAGAATGCTATCAGAAAGAAAGGATAAAATTGATGGGAAAAATGAAATCGCAGCTACATTAAAATGTATATAGAGGAAAGGTTGACAGGAAAGATAACAAAATGTTCACAGTGGTAATGTCTGAGCAACCGGACTATGATTCTTAACAGCTCCACTTTTCCAATTTTTCAAAATGTCATAATGAAGATATATTCCTGCTATAATAGAAACAATTTTTAAAAATTTGTTGGTTGTAAATAAAAGTGTTTTTAAAGTAAATTTAAACAAATATTTTTCCTGCAATTTGTTCACTTATTTACCAAATATTTATTAAATACCTGCCACATTCCAGGTACGGTTCTGAGTGATGTGGGTTCTGGGTACAAATGAGATAAAGTTCTGGCTTTTGTGGAGTTTTACAATCTAATAGGAAAGGAAGGAGATGATAGTGGTGTCACTAGACCAGTCCAAGGTGAAAGGAATTATGGAACATGGATACAAAGAACTACTATGCAGAGTATAGTACATACTATAGTATATTACATACACTATAATGTACTATGTTATAATATACACTATTACACTGTATAGTACCTAATGATAGCATAGTCTATCTACAAATATAGATATATTGAAAATATATACTACAGATAAATATATAACACCAAATAATCTGTAGCTATTAAGTATAATTAAGCAATGATACAGAAACACTTTCAAAATATAATCTTTAGAACAGTGTACAGAGCCTGCTGTGCACACACATGCTTGTTTAGGTATATCTCTTTTTTTTGAGAAACACATAAGAAGCTGTTAATAGTGGCTGCCCACGGGGAAGGTCCCTAGGGACAGAGGTGGCAGGCAGGATTACTTGGTATATTTGAATTACTTAAGATGTGCTTGTATTGCCTATTTTAAAAAAGTATAACTTGACCATATTTTTAAAAATCCTATCTCGCCATAAGAACCATGAAGTTTCCTCCATTTTTTGGGAACATTTAAAAATAATTTTGACTATCCTATCACTCAATTCTATTTAAGTTATTTCTATGAAAAGGGTGTCAATTTACATAGAACACTCTATTTAGAGAATGCTGCATATTCATTTAGTCTCCAATACAAAAACAAAAACAAACTTTTTTTGATGCTTAAATTATCTTTGTCTGCATATTTTCATTCACCTTTCTTCTTAGGAAGTTAAAACGTTCGCAGTGGGGGGAAAAGGTCATCTTGAAGGGCTTGAAAAACAGAAACTGAGTAGAAGAGGACTCTGCAGGGCATGAACTTCAAACCTCAAAGTAAGAACCCCCTTAACCTGTGGTCTTCTGCTCTTTATACAAACACCACAGAAGTTCACTCTCTCATGAGACAGCTTAACCTGTGTGGAGACAGCTCAAGTTACCACCATAAAGGCCGTCATGTACTAGGTAAAAACCTATAGTTACCAACTGAGTTTGCTTCTATACCTAGAATAGCCAGCCACCCTGACACCCCCTTTTCAGAATCCTACCAGTTTTTCTGAATGCATGAGATTTAGCACTGATAATCACATCCCTGTTAGACCCCAGGCTCCTGAGGGCAAATCTCTGCCTCCTTCTTTGAAGCTCCAGCCACGAGACACAGTAGGTGCCTGAACGGGAGCTCGCAAATGTTGCTCGGAATGCAAGCTCACAACTTCCGGTTGCCTGCTGGGCCCTGAAATTCTGTCTTCAGCAAACTGCTCGGTCCTGCAGTGAAGAAAGTGGCCAGGAGGCAATGGGACCCATCCCCAGCCCAAGGACGAAGGGGGTGTGACAGACAAGAACACGGTGAGAATTTGTGTTCCTGGTGCAGCCTGGCCACTCCCCTTGGCATCTTTAGCTGGCTGGGGACAGGGAGCACTCTGCTGCAGCGGCCGGCACACTGCATGCGGTACTTCGTTTTCCAGCTGTGCAACAGGACCGGCCACGGTGAGCCTGTTCATCCTATCTAATCACTCTATGGGGCATTAAGCTGCCTGTGGCTGAACCCATTGCCGGCTGCAACAACACTGCAGGAAAGGACAAGAAGCACGTTGCACTCAAAGAAACCGCCCGTCTGTAGCTCAGATCAGGAGCTTATATAACTATCTGAGGCTCATCCTCCCCCCACTCTCAGGGGCATGGAACTACACCCACTCGCTGGAGGCAATTGATTTTTGAATGTGCCTGTGTTACACTATAGCGCTGTTAGGATGTTAGATAAAGTTAGAGAGTCTTTTTCACTTGGCAACGAACAGAATGTTTGACAGTCTCCCGTGACACGCAGATAGCTCATCATTTAACCTCAGGGCCAACCGTTCCTGGGCTGTGAGTAATTACAATCGGTTTTATTGCAAACAGTGTTTACCTGTTTGTGGGGTCAGCCTCCCTCCGTGGAGAGATGTGGAACCCTGTGGCAGCCCAAAGGCATCTCGGACATGTCTTTGCTTGAGATGGTAATTGCTGCATGCCTCTCTTCACCCTCACCCTCTTCTCCATGTGCTCTGCTTTGCTGCCGGCCTATGTTGGCGCTGGCTTCTGGCAGCTGCTACTCAGAGCAGGAGGATTCCAGCAGGTGAGGAATGTGTATTATGCAAACCATGGCAACCAGAAACACCAACATCTCCTGTACCTCCCCGAAAATGAATGGCACCGCTTTTGCTAGAAAGTGCGTGTGTAACAGTCAGCGTCCTAGGAAAGAGCTGTGAGCCTTGATGGAGAGAGGCGTGTGCTGTAGCAGCTAATAACACTGGTACAGGAGCCGGCCTGGGTTTGGACCCTGGCCCCAAGACTCACTAATTGTTTTACCTTGAGCAAGTATGGAAACACTCTACTGCCTCGATTTCCTCATCTGTAAAATAGGGGAAATATCTCAAAGGGCAGTTATGGAGATCAGATGAGTTAAAACAAGTAAAATGCTTAGAATTGTGCCTGGAACAGAATAAAGCCTCCTTACACTTTAGCTTGTCTGGAAGACAATCTTACCTATGCCCAAGTAACTACTTATTGATAAGCCCATGATGCCCAAAGCTCTAACTCCAGAGAGGATCTCCCCTGAGTGGCTAATGGAACATCTCTTGGCTATCACCCAGACTCCTCAAACTCAGCATACTCAGCACCAAATTCATGATTGGTCCCCATGCAACGGAGCTCTCTCTAATTTCCTCTGCCTCTGAGAACACCACCACTGTTCATCCCAGGTGCAAGTTGAGACCCTACCTCTCCTTCAGTCTCCATGCTCACCTAATACAAGCTATCACTCAGGGTCTGATTTAGGCCATGCGAGTGCCCTCCAACTGGTCTACCCTCATCTTCTCTCGACCCTCTCCAATCTGTTCCCCAGGCTGTAGACAGAGTCATCTGCTAAATCATAAAGCTACTATGACATAGACCCACATGGACTGCCTAAAATCTTTGATTGTCTCCCCATTGGCTTTTGCATAAGAACTAAAATCCTGCCAAGACCTTGCATGGTCTGGCCCCACCTGCCTACCCAGTCTCATCCTGTATTTTCTTTTTGCTCTTTGGGCTTCTTTCATGTCCTTGGACAACATATTCTACCTACTCCAGGGGGCTTTGCACCTGCTATTCCCCCAATCACTTTACATTTCATTTTTTCCTTTCTTTTGTCTATTTATTTTTTACTATGTTCAGTTAGCCACTGTAGAGTACATAATAAATTTCATTTTTAGTTAATTCCTGCTCATTCTTCAAATTACAGCCCAGACACTTTCCTGAACCTCTGGTTAAAGTCAGGCTGCTTTTTCATATGATCTCAAAGAACCGTGTACTTTTCAAGCCATGCTTATTTTTAGATATACATTAGTGTTTTTAATTGAATAATGTCTATCTTCATAATAGACAGAAAATTTCACAAGAAAAGGAACTTAGGACAGTAGCCAGCCCATGGGAGGTGCTCAGTAAGTATTTTTAGAATTAACCAATAGAAGACTTACATTTATTTGGTGATTCTCTCCCATATACTAACCCACTTAACCCTCATGCAAACCTTTGAAGTTGAGTATGACTGTCTCATTTTAACAGATGAGGACCCTGAGGCTGAAAAACTAGATGTTTTATTCAAGATCATGCAAAAAGTAAATGGAAGAGCTTCAGGAAAATAAAAAAGCCTCTTCCCACAAATGCTTTGACAGCTCATCTTCAACAGTCCTTTTTCGAAGAACAGAACCTCTGGCTAGGGAGCTATTCATATCTGCACTGAGGTGCTGGACTGGTCTAAACCAGAGGCCCCACATAGCTCAAATCCCTGCCATCCCTCTGGCAGCTCCACCTTGTTGCATAACCTGGCCCAGAGAGGGAGGGACAGGGAGACAGCTCTTACAAAGGGAGGGTAGGGCCTCTGCTAATTCTCACATCATTGGCCAAAGCAAAGAGGTTCCCCCATTTGTCCCCACTCCAATCTCCAGCCTCTAGAAACTGGAAAAGGAAAGGCAATGGGATCTCCTCTAGAGCTTTAAGAAGGAAGGCAGCCCTGCCAACTCCTTGATTTTAGTCCAGTAAGACTTCAGACTTCTGACCTCCAGAACTGTAAGATACTAAACTTGTATTGTTTACATCACAGGTTTGTGGTAACTTCTTACAGAGGCAATGCACTTGGGCTATACCTTCTTCCTACACTTCAGTCTTTCCACTGGCTGAATCCAACAGGAAGCCAAGTGACAGAGAAGCCAGGGAACCAGCCTGTAAGGGAAGGACAAGGAAAGGATCTTGGGGAAGCAGGCCAAGGACCACTGCAATCACTTTACTGCTCCTTTGGGAAGCGTGCTTCACTGCACATCTGAAACTTATTCTTACAAGTCTCATTTAAACATACTATGTGTATAAATCATCCTGTCGAGTCTGTTGTAATCTAAGTGAGGAAAAGACCGGCATATTAAAAACTGCAGGGACAGAAGCATGTATATCACAAAGACAAGGCTTATTCTCTCCTGCTCTGTTCAAATTCTTCATTAATCATTAAAACCAAGGCATGATATTTGGTCAAGGAGTAATTTTCATGAGATGGTCTGGTAATTTTGTGGACTCCCTTTGATTTTTCTGATTTGATTAGCATGCAAAACAGATGACATCACCTTATCTTTCTCAACTGCATCAATAGCAGATTACAGTCTGTAAAATGAAAGTATTCTATAAAAACCATGCATGGCTGGATTATCATGTGCACAGGGTGCTGCCCACTGCTCCCGACTCTGAGTCAGTCCCCCAATGTGACTTGGCAGCCCATTTCCATCAGCTCTGTGGTTGAAAAAAAAAATGGGTCATTGCACTGTGACAAAAGAACATTCACTGAAAATACAGCAATTAAGAAAAGTTTGAGCTCCAGTGGTCTCAAATGCCCAAAGGAAGCTTGTACTTGCTGTGTGTGGGTGCCAGAAGTAGACAGACTGACAAAGCAACACCAGCTCCACCAGCAGCCCACCAAGGACACATTTAAGAATTCAATCAGACAGAAGGAAGTGGCCGAAAGCCACTGATGGAGGGGACATGAGGCCTTGGAAGAAGGCTGTTTTCTACATTACGAGCATTTAATTGCAACATTCTGGAGTCGCCAGTCCCAGGACCTAAAAATAGGACAATCATAACAAAAGACTCAGTAGTAAAGTTTTCACTTACGGAATTTTATTTTTGCCTAAGTGAGATGGAAATACGTAGAGCTCACGTTGTGTAAGGCAAAGTTTCACTCTCACACACAAACACAAAACTGGAAGAAGCTCATAAACTAAACTAGCAAGAAACAGATGGCAGTTGAGGCTAGATGATGGTGACACAAGCGTTCATTGTATTCATCTTTGCTTCGTCTTTAGGAGTGCTTTAAAATTTCCACAAATAAAGTGGGAAAAGGCAGCTTTGATTACATTGGACACAGGAGATTTTTCATAGTTATTTTTTCTTCCCACAGCTCATTTCGTACAGATTTTCACCAAGTCTTGCCATGTCACCAAGGCGTGGAACCCAGAGATATTGCCAGGCACGCTCTGATTCTCTCTGTGCCCATGTGGAAAGCAGAAGCCTGCTCTGGCAGAGGGCATGGGAAATGAGTGGGCAGCAGGCTAAAGAGCGGGGAGAGAAGCAGGGCAGGAGCAGCCCCTCCACTGAAATGCACTGGTAGGATCCGAACTCTGGGACCAGCTCACCTGTACCAGAGGGCCACCAGCACCCCAAGGGACACTTAGATACTAACTCAAGTTCAGTTCGCAAAGCATTTACTGAATACTCATCATGAGCCAGGTCTGGGTGCTAAGCACAGAGCAGAACACCATGCATAAGCACCACCACCTGCAGTAGCGGTAGCTTCTTGAAGGATGCTGACTGCGTTGTCTGCAAAGCCAGTCACCTGAGCAGCATTAACCTTAATGAGGAAAAATCTTAAAACACAAATTCTCCACATGTGGCAACTCCACACCAGCTGCATCCATGTGCAGGGTAGGTGAGGTGAAGATGTGCTAGGAGCCTCCCTTATTAGCATCAGTTTTCATAAAACAAGCCCAAACTTTGCTTTTCTAGAGAGTACTAAGATGGGCAAGATACACGTCACAGATGTGCTGACTGTACATAGCAACAAAGGGGAACACAGTGAGAAAGAGACTCATGCCAATCCCATTTTGGAACAAACGTCTGAAAAATCACAAGGGTCATTATCTCTGGTCTTGCTCGGTTCTGTCATGGTAGGAAATGGGAAATGAAGCTGGGAGAAAATAAGCCAGGATTGATAATGGACAGTGTAACACCTTCTCCATCTAAAGCAACGTTCCCTTCCCCCTTCTTTTCCTTCTTAACAGCTGGCCCAAAGGACCTAAACTTAGTAAGGGCGAGGTGTAGGAAACTAGATAGTGCATTCTACAGTTGGATAGGAAATACTGGGCTCAATGTGTTTAAGGTTAAGATTAATTCCTCACTTCCTCTGAATCTATTTTAGAAACAGAGCAAAGGATGGCATATGCTTTCTTCTAACAAAATGACAGATGATCAAAGGATAAACATAATCCGTATGTCAAACCCTCCTACTGATGTGGCCCTTTGCCTACAGAATTAAAAAAAAACAAACACACAAAACGTATTTTATCACTGTTGTTAAAATGCGGTTGCCTGTGTTTATTCAGAAAATTCAGTATGGCAACAGCCATAAAAATAGTGACTTGTGATTGGCTGGACTGACACAAGACTGTAGAACAAAGGGAAAATTTAGTGGTATTGTTCTTAAACATCTTCCTCACAGCAATAAACAAAGACCACAAGGCCTCTCTCTCTCAAGTCTGAGACTTGGTGTCTAAAAGAAGAAAGCTGCCCACTGTCGAGGTAGAGAATCATTTTTTCTGATTTGCTGTAACAATCCTAATTAATGTTGCCTTGTTGTTCCCTGTGTTTTGTAAATAAGAACCCTCTTTCTTGCATAGCCATTCATTAGGGTTGATTTAATTGAATTTCAAAAGGAAGGGATAGCTGCCTCGGGAAGCAAAGGGGAAGCAAAGGCGTGAAGGCTCTGAAAGAGCAATGTTTTGGGGCACCTGGGTGGCTCAGTGGGTTAAGCCTCTGCCTTCAGCCCAGGTCATGATCTCAGGGTCCTGGGATCAAGCCCCGCATTGGGATCTCTGCTCAGGAGGCAGCCTGCTTCCCCCTCTCTCTCTCTGCCTGCCTCTGTGCCTACTTGTGACCTCTCTGTCAAATAAATAAATAAAACCTTAAAAAAAAAAAGGGCAATGTTTCACAAGTGACACACAAGTCACACTGTGTCAGAGACATGCAGAGGGAGAATGAGCATGGACCTCCCTCCCCTCCCCTTTTCTCTGCAAAGTGGCTCATCACTAATTATTTTCACCACAGTCTGCCTTTGCCTTGCCCCTCTGAGTTTGTCATTTCTTATGTCTTTTGAGCTATGGGCCCCCTGTGAGCTTCTCAAGATCCCATATGTCCAGGAGAAATGTCATTTAATCCGTGATCCTTTCTCTTTTTTCAAATTTTATTTTGTTTTATTTACATCCGATTAATTAACATAGAGTGTATCATTAGTTTCAGAGGTAGAGTTCAGTGATTCATCAGTTGCATATAACACCCAGTGCTCATTACATCACGTGCCCTCCTTAATACCCAACATCCAGTTACCCCATCTCCCACCCCTTTCCCTTCCAGCAACCCTCCTGGGTTGTTTCCTATGATTAAGAGTCTCTTACAGTTTGTCTCCCTCTTTGACTTCTGATTTCATCTTGTTTCATTTTTCCCTCCCTTCCTCTATGATACTCTGTTTTTTTTCCCTTAAATTCCACATATGAGTGAGATCATATGATAACTGTTTTTCTCTGATTGACTTATTTTGCTTAGCATAATACCCTCTAGTTCCATCCACGTTGTTGCACACAGCAAGGTTTCATCTTTTTAATGGGTGAGTAGTATTCCATTGCATATATGTACCACATCTTCTTTATCCATTCATATGTCCATGGACATCTGGGCTCTTTCCATAGTTTGGGTATTGAGAACATTGCTGCTATAAACATTGGGGTGCAGGTGCCCCTTTGGATCACTACCCTTGCCTTTGGAGATGCGTCTATCAAGAAGTTGCTGCAGCTGAGGTCACAGAGGTTGCTGCCTGTGTTCTCTTCTAGGATTTTTTTTTTTTCGTCTAGGATTTTGATATATTCTTGTCCCACATTTAGGCCTTTCATATATGTTCTGAATTTATTTTTGTGTATGGTATAAGAAGAGGGTCTAGTTTCATTCTTCTGCATATGGCTGTCCAATTTTCCCCATACCATTTGTTGAAGAGACAATCTTTTTCCATTCAATGTTCATTCCTGATTTGTTGAAGATTAGTTGGCCATAGAGTTGAGGGTTCATTTCTGGGTTCTCTGTTCTGTTCCATTGATCTATGTGTCTGTTTTTGTGCCAGTACCATACTGCCTTGATGATGACAGCTTTGTAACATAGCTTAAAGTCCAGAATTGTGATGCCACCAGCTTTGGTTTTCTTTTTCAAGTCTCCTTTGGCTATTCAGGGTCTTTTCTTGCTCCATGCAGATATTAGGATTATTTGTTCCAGCTCTGTGAAAAATGTTGATGGTAGTTTGATAGGGATTTCACTGAATGTACAGATTGCTCTCAAAAGCATAGACATTATAACAATATTTGTTCTTCCAACCATGATCCTTTCAGAAAAATCAGAAATTGGCAGGTCTTATGATTCTATTGATTCCATTGTTAAGGTTCCAACTAAAATATTTTTTCAATCAAAGCACTTTTTAAATACATTTGGAATCTGATCTTTCTTTGAATAGGGTGTAATTATGAAGACCATTCATACCATCATTTATTCACTTTTTCTGCAAATAGTTCTTGAGCCCCTAATATGGGTCGGGCTCAGCTCTGGATGCTGGCGGTTAATACTGAACGATATACAAAAGGTACCTGCTCTCAGGAAGGTTATACCCCCTGCTGAGCAGAGAGCCTGATGTGGGGCTCAATCCCAGGACCCTGAGATCATGACCTGAGCCCAAAGCAGAGGCTTAATCCACTGAACCACCCAGACGTTCCAAGAAATCCATTTAAGACAACCATACTTACCCCCTTTTTTATATCTGATGAAATCTTGACATTAGAAATTATCGGCTCTGATAGGTCTGGTTTAACTATTATATTGTGTGTCTGGTTTAACTGTTATTATATTGTGTGTCCTATCCACAAAGACATACAATAAATAATAATTTGCACACTTTTCCTATCTAGGGACAACTTTTGCTTTGAGTATTTCCTCAAGTGACTTGATTGAGCCTCTGATGGAACAATCATGGTAGGAAATCTCAGGCTTTTTTTAGCCCAAGCAATCATTGGCTTAATAGTCTCCAGTCTATTAAGACTATTAAGGGCACCAAGACCACAGTGCCCACTTTGGAGTGTCCCACAAGTATTCCTGGGGCTCTCTGAGGACAGAGCACACTCCATAATCCCTGCAGAGACTCACTGGTCAACTTCCCTGGACATGTGCCCTCTGAAGGTGACTGGGTGGTGCTCTCAGCACTCCTGCTGCTCTCTCCCTTATCTTTACACCCCACCCCCCACCCCTAGCCATTGGGACCTCAACCCCATCTGATGGTGCCTGGCTCCTAGCAATTATCCACAGGAGAGGAGAGCAGACCCTCTGACAAAGAGAAGACCCAGAGTCTTGCCACCTGGAAACCCATGTCCCCAAAAGATAGTAGTTACCCCACATAGAAAGACTTACCATCTGAGTCTGAATTTGTCTTTGGTTTATAGTACTAACTTCTGGGTTTTTCTAAGAATAATTAGTGAATATTTACTCTAAAAGCATGTGACAATTGTGTGACAGAAAATAAGTAGGTGGGCTCCTCTGTGACTGACCTGCTCCTTCCATAGCTAGAAAATGTTGGCATATTTAAATACATTCCTCTCTTTAAAAACCACTTCACTACATCAAAAACTAATGATGTACTGCATAGGGACTAACATAACACAATTAAAAAAAAAAAACTTCAAATTCCCTCTTTCCAAGCATTCTGCTTCATTTACAACAGAAAAATTCAAAAATACTGCCCAGTTAGCAAAGACTGCAAAATAAATTAGGGTACATACCCTTAGAGGAAAATATCAGTCAACCATTTAAAAAATTGTCACAGGAGAATATACAATGACACAGTAAGATATTTATGACAAGCTGGAAAGTATAAAAAGCAAGTTACAAAAAAAGCAATATATACCTTGTCTTATATGTATGAATCCTGCCCACTTACTAAGATTTTATGATCTGCATTTTCTAATATAGTGAAAATGCTTTACTTTATAATCCATTTTAAAAATCAGTAAGGTTTTTTTTTTTTTAAATTCATAAAAAAAAAAGCCTCAGCCAGCACACTGAAATCACCAAGGAGCTGAATGAAGACTTAGAGGTCAGAGTATGATATCCACCACATAGGACTTAGCAGTGCTTAGACCAGTGTTAGTCAATAGAAATATAATGACAGAAGGCACAAATAGCGGCCATTTCAGTAATTTAAAAATTTTCAGTAGCCACATTTATGAAACAAAAAGAAACAAGTACAATTAATTTTAGTAATTTATTTTACCCAATATATCCAACGTATTCTCATGTTTCAGTATGTAGCCAATATACATATATTGAGACATTTTATATTCTCTTTTACTAAGACTTGGAAAACGTCCACACTTACAGCACATTTGGTTGGCACATGTGGCCACTGAGGACTGGTGTGAGGGGGATATAAGAGCCTCAAAAGAAGAGGGGGTTTTCCAACCAAATACCAGAGAAAAGACCCAAAGTAGCAGAGGGAGCTGGGAGGTTGCTCCTGCTGCCTTCCATCTCTTTGGTCCTTGGGGCCAGGGAGAAAGAGCAAGCTCTCTCTGCAAACCCTATCCTTGGGGAAGAGCTGGGTTTGGGTGAAGGCGTAGAAGCGGAGGGAACATTCTGTGACAAACAAGTGTGTGAGGGGGCAGGAGCTGTACAGCCAAATGGGGATTCCAGAGGACACTCTGGAAAGACTGGCAGAAGACACAGCGGTGGGAGGATGAGTCAGGGGCTAAAATGCACAAAACAACCCAGGAATGAGAACATGCAATCCTGTCCAGGAGGGCTTACATTTTGGGTGGCAGCCAGGTCTCAGAGATGAGAAGCAGGAAGCTAACAGGGCTTGTGGTTCCAAATAGAACTCTGGCCAGTGGGTCTGGCCCTGTCCTGTTGCAGGAGGGTTTGGGGCTCATGGAAGCCTCTGCAGCCCTTGAATCCTGTCACTTACCTGCCACACAATGCTAGCATCAAGGTGACACATATAATTTACACCCTTGAAATGGTCAGATGTCCCAAAGAGCTCCGTATATAGAATCTAAAAATTGTGCAGTTGAGTTTTTAGGGCTAATTGCTCTCAAAGTATTCTATGTCTTCCTCCTCTCCATAGAGGCCTATATTGACCAATAATTTCATCAAAGGGCATGAACCTAAACTTCATTTGGAGGATATCACCAACTGCACATGATAACCAAGAGCAATGGCGTAAAATGGGGCCAAACATTTTTTTCTGCTTTTCTGGAATGTAGATCTATATAACTGCCGCCTTAAATTACTAATTTTCCCAGTAAATTCAAGAACTCATGTAATAACTTAAAGTACTTGTAGTATATATAAAGTACTCAATATGTATTTGAAAAATGAATAAAGGACACTTGCATATGTTCCATGTCTGATTACATCAAATGACTACACTGGTGTTATTACAGGCTACCGCCACTTTAAGGATCCAGGCACGTTCTAGGGGAAGAAAGTCCAAGTCAAGTAAACAGCACTTTTGTGTCTGTTAACAAACTCCAGTAGAGAACAATGTTCACTGTATGGTTCCATTTTCCTTAAAAGATCCTGCAGAGAATTGTTAAGGAATTGACCCCCAAATCTAGAAGTTTCTGGTGGGACTGGTATTCTTCTTCCTTTGTGATCCAAAAAACCTCCAAGTGAAGGACACAATGAAATATTTAAGTGAATCGCTGCACAGTGGAAAGCGCACGTGAGTCACACTGCGGAGGACTGACCACAAGGTCTAGGTTGTCAGGCATCCACTCAGTGACCGTAGGCATTTCCCTTACCTTCTCTAAGTTTCAGCTTTCTTGTTCACAAATTAGCTGTGCAGTCTCTCCCTCATAAAGTTTTGAAGCTTAAATGAGGTAACATATGTGAAAATAAGTAGTGCTACCTCTCCTGGCACCCTTCTCATTCTAGTCCAGCCATTCGTCTACCCTGATTACACCTCAGAACCAAATTCTACATCCCTGTTCCAGATCTCTACTGAAGCCAAATCCAAGGGCTGTGGCTTAGGTGTGTGGACTTTTCATATATTTTCCCAAAACAATCACCAGGATTCAGTGTGCCCAGGAAAGGGAGCTGCCTAGAAATCTCTTAATACACAATGTATAGACCAAAAGCCCATAGCAAAATGAATAACGGCTGCTCTTTGGCTCTCTTCAGGACTTCTGGGGAAAATGACATCTTCTATTTCAATCTCCCTCTTGGGTAAGCAAGGGTCCTTGTTAGGACCAAGTGCCCACCACTAAGATCATTGCCCCAAGGAAAACTCCCTGATGGCCTGGTGCACCCCCAGCATGTGTACACTAGGTGCCCCTTCTAAGTGCTCACCTGCACCTCGCACAAGGTTCTGTCCTCATGCTCCTCAAACCTTACATTCTTTCTCCCTACACCTCCCTTCCCAGACTGTGAGATCCTTCAGCAAGGAAGGTGTCTTAACTCATCTTAGGATCCATAACACTTATATTATAGATGTTTAGTGTATGATAAAGAGTCATGCCCCTCCTTCTATCTTTTCATTTCTTATCATCGTGTCTGAGATGACTGGTTATACTCTTCCTGATCTTCTGCGGTTGGGGTAAGAGATGTTCCAAAATAAAGGATGAGGTCATTTTGCTGAGAATTTTGGAAAATGGCAATTAGGAAGAGAGCCAAATGGAAGGAAAGGAACATGTACTGAGTGTACACTACATGCCAAGAAACATAGTAGGCAGCCTTGCCAGAGTTTCTCATGTATTTCTTCCAGCCCTTCAGTCCTAAAAGCTTATGCTCTCATTAAAGCACTTACACATTAACCCACACAATGACTTCAAGTCAAAAACTTGACCAAACCTGAGCAAATGACAGGAGCAAATTAATTACATGTTACAGGAATACCAAAATAGGTTTTTAAAATAGAATAACACCCATGCTGATGATCCCTAATCCCAAGAAAGCAAATCTAACATCAGCAGTCAAGAGCCCATTATTTGTATCTGGATCATCCACCCCTGGGCAATAGGTCAGAGAACTGAGATAATTATATGCTTTCTGGTTAATTATCTGAGATGAACCATCCTACACATATGTAAAATGTCAGCGGATCCTGCATTTTGGGGCATAGGAATCTGTGACAAATTTCCCTGTTGCTCAGCAAGAGTCAAGCAGGCCATCAGGGTATGCAGGGCTAGAGAATTCCCAGACTCTGCTTGCAGCCCTTCTCCTACTACCATTAGTTTCAGCCTCCCTCTCAACCTTCCCCTGGGCCTCTACTCATTCATTATTTCAGTGTGGATCCCTGCCCCTTGCTCTTTTTCTTTTTCTTTTTTTTTTTTTTTTTGAGAGTGAGAACACGTGTACGTGCTCAACCAGGGTATGGAGTAGGGGTAGAGGGAGAAGAGGAGAGAGAATCCTAAGCAGGATCCATGCCCAGCACAGAGCCTGACACAGAGCTCAATCTCATGACCCTCTGATCATGACCTAAGCTGAAATCAAGAGTTGGACGTTTAACCAACTGAACCATGAAGGTGTCCCTCCTTATCCCTTGCTCTTACATCACACCATCTATTGGCTCAATCCTACCTTTACCAGAGGCTATCCAGGGTCCCTGAAAATTAAGGGAAGTGGGCTAAAAGCATGAAGAGAGGGGCACCCCTATGTATACACTTGTGAACAAAATACCTTCTATGCCTTCCCTTCCAATTAGATCTGTTGTCAACGATTTGGCCAGAACAGATGAGGTAGACATTACTGACTACCTTTTTGATATATTCAGACTACACTCTCCTTTGCTGACAGAATGTCCATGAATCCATGGACTCAGGGATGTAACATAGTACAGCCTCTACGAGAAGTCTGCTATAGGCTTCAAGGAAAGATTGCCTCCATAATAAAAAGAGGATAGTGGAGATGAAGTATCCTTTCTGCCTTTGGACATTGTCTTGTGATCGCACTATGCTTGCAGCTGCTGTAGCTGTTTTGTTCCCAGGAGGGAAAAGCCAAGAAATCTGAAAGCTGACCTGGAGCCCAATTAACCAATTCTAACACTATGTGAGCAAATTAATTCTTTATTGTTAAGTCACTTTCAGTTGGGTATTCAGCCAAAAGCATCCCAACCTATTCAATGGAAAAGCCAAGAACATCTAGTCCATTATTCATACTCAGGGCCTTGATAGAAGACAAGACATAAGCAACAGGAATACATCTCTACTTCTGGCATTTCTGGTTTCATGGCAGGTATAAGAGTTGTTTGAGGAAGAAAAAACATCCTTAGACCAGGTCCCTCCAGTGAGCTTGTGGAAATGGCAAAATAAATAAATAAATAAAATCCTGATATGTATATTAAGATGTATATTACCCATGACTAGCTTCTGTCTAGCAACCTAAGAATCTTAGAATCCTGTGCAATATGGAAAAAAAAAGATTCATGTGACTTACAGTATATTTTTCAGTTGGGAATGAATTTTATCTCATAAGCACCAATTATATTTGCACTTATTGCTCTGGGGTATACAATCATGACAGAGACTACAGAGTCCTATAATTTTAAAGTCAGAAAAACAGTGGAGATCATCTATACCAAAAATTTTATTTTACAGTTAAGAAAACAAATAGCCTCACCTATTTCCTACAAACAATTACTAAGATCATTAAAACTAACAAAATTCTCACTTTTTAGTTCGATGGAGAATTTCTTCAATAACTTTCAGACCATCTATTTCCACTAGGTGCTTGGCATGTGGGATTCTGCTTTAAAGTGTCTATTGAATAGCATGGAAAGAATGAATTCATACAAAAAGAAAATAATCTGGCTACTCTACACTCTCAAGATGTCATATGAAAGAGACCCTGGGTTGCGGTCCCAGGCAGCCATGTTTGTGAATGAGTATGTCAGGATTATTCCTTCAAATGATTAACCAGAATGAGTAAACGAAATCTGTATTTATGCATAGTTTACTCCTTCCTTTCCTTCTAGTATTTTATAAAGATGTGAGTATTTGTTAACTGTGTGTAAAATGTTGTCTTTTGGCATCTGTTTTAGCAAGTAAGTTTCTCTCCACTCACTAAGGAGGCTTTGTGCCCCTCTCCCCTCCTAATTCTAAAATGAAATGCTTCTGTCTTAAAGTCTTTAAATCAAACTCAGTTACCCCTCTCACCCTGGGAAACTAGTAGGAGAACAGCCCCACGCCCAACTCTGATTCCATCTCCTACTCTGTGCTGTGCAAGATCAACTGCCTGCCCTCAGGAATCACAGGTTCCAATAGCCAAAGGGAAGGTAAGACCTAAATAAAATATTTAGAATTTGTAACAAGCAGCATGTCAAAGATGTCAAATGTCAAAGAAAATGTCAAAGAAATGACATTTTTACTTTGGCAAGGTATATACATATTAAAAAATTGGAATGAATTTGAGAAATTTTACAACCCTACAATTGATACATTCAGAAACAATAAATCTCAGAAAGGAAAAAAAAATTAAAAGTATCACTTACACTTCACTGAGCACAAAACTTAGACTTGGAAAGCCACCACCCTGGGGTGACTTCAAGAATGTAAGTATGTGGGGCACCTGGGTGGCTCAGTGGGTTAAAGCCTCTGCCTTCGGCTCAGGTCGTGATCCCAGGGTCCTGGGATCGAGCCCCACGTTGGGCTCTCTGCTCCACAGGGAGCCTGCTTCCTCCCCTTTCTCTCTCTGCCTGCCTCTCTGCCTACTTGTGATCTCTCTCTCTCTGTCAAATAAATAAAATCTTTAAAAAAAAAAAAAAAAAAAGAATGTAAGTATGTGAGGGGCGCCTGGGTGGCTCAGTGGGTTGGGGCCTCTGCCTTCGGCTCAGGTCATGATCCCAGGGTCCTGGGATCGAGCCCCGCGTTGGGCTCTCTGCTTAGCAGGGAGCTTGCTTCCTCCTCTCTCTCTCTCTGCCTGCCTCTCTGTCTACTTGTGATCTCTGTCTGCCAAATAAATAGAATCTTTAAAAAAAAAAAAAAAAAAGAATGTAAGTATGTGAAAAAATAACACTTGAGTGCAAATATCTTAGGAAGAAGTAAAAGTGTGATTTAAATGCCCAGATTGGGGTGCCTGGGATGCTCAGTCAGTTAAGCATCTGACTCTTGATTTCAGCTCAGGTCATGATCTGGGGGTCGTGAGATGGAGTCCCTCCCTACCCCCATCCCCAACTCTGTGCTCACTAGAGAGTCTGCTTGAGATTCTTTCCCCCTCTGCCCCCTCCCATCTAAAGTAAATAAAAAAATATTTTTAAAAACTGCATACTCGGATCAAATACATATAACATTATGCCTGAAACATTTTTTGGATAGTGGCATCCAAAGAAGGCCTGGGTTGAGAAAAAGAACGCACAGACACCAAGAAATGAAGAAATCAACAGCAGAAAGAGGACCTGAACTTAAGGAAGTCTCCCTTCAGCACCCTCCCAGATTTTGTCTATGAAGAGAACTAAACATGATGCTTCTCAGGGTCTTCAGGATATGAGTTATAGAAGACAGTGTATTCCCTTCAAAGAGGTGGCCCGCTTCACCTCTCTCTAGGCAGCAGAACAAAAGCACTTGTTTGCATCCATCTCTGTGACATAGTTTTTAACCAAAACTTAGAGGAGTTCTCTAAAGGAGATATGCAAATGGAGTATGTAAAGATACTGTGGTATAATAAAGAGTATATCTGGCCTTTTTCCCTGGTTCCTAACACAGAGTTTCAAAAACACCTTGAATTTCCTGAGTGTTACAGGCTGAATTGTGTCACCCCCAAATTCATGGTCTTCAACAGTCCTACCCTCCATTCCTTCAGAATGTGACTGAAATTGGAGATATGGTCTTTAAAGAGGTAAGTTAAATGAGGTCCTAGGGTGGGCTCTAATCTGATATAACTGGTGTCCTTATAAGATGAGGAGGTGAATACATGGACACACACAGAGGGGAAAGACCCTGTAAAGACATAGGAAGAAGATGGTCATCTAAAAGCCAAAGAGAGAAGTCTCAGAAATTATCTTTGCTGGCCCTTTGATCTTGAACTTCTAGCCTCCAGAACTGTGCAAACATTAATTTCTATTGTTTAAGCTATCCAGCCTCTGGTACATGATTATAGCACACTAAAACACTGAGTGATAGAAGTATAATGAGGTGACTCCTGGTGGGTGCCTAGAGAACTTTTGGGTGAGAGCTGGCCACAGAAAGACCAATCATATGATTAGAGGGTTGGAACCTTGGGCAGCTAGACCTTTAGGGAAGGTGGGGTGCTGGAGATGGAGTTCAATCGTGTGGTCAATAATTTAAGCAATCATGCCTAAGTAACGAAACCCCAGGAAAACCTCTGGACCTAAGCTTGGAGGAGCTTCTTGGCTGATGAACATATTGATGTGCTGGGTGGCTTATACACAAGGATTCCATGAGGAGAGGACACAAAGAAGCTCTGCAGCCCCTTCACCACACATTGCCCTATGTGTGTCTTCCATTCGGCCATTTCTGAGCTGCATGCATCCTTTATAATGAAACTGTAATACTAAATGTAACACTTTTAGTGAGTCTAATGAGCTATTCTAGCAAATTGTTGAAACTGAAAGGGTCATAGGACCCTAGCAGTTAGGGCCAGTCTTCAGAAGTGGGAGTGGCCCCTGAGATTTGTGGCTGGTGTGTTGGGGGTGGGGGGGACAGTCCTGTGGAAGATTGAACCTTTAAACCTGTGGGGTCTGGTGCTAACTCTGGGTTGGTTAGTGTCAGAATTAAACTGAAGGACACCCAGTGGGTATCAGAGAATTGAAGTCAGAACAATAACAGCTTGAGAATTCTGTCATTTGAACTCTTTTCACAACATATTTTTTCTATTGTTCTAAGAGTAAAACATCCCTTTCTGAGAAGGAACATTCCTCTGAAATTATTTAATGTCCTTCAGACTGTACAGAGTGAAGCTGAGTAGACATTAAATGCAGCTAACTAGATGACTTTTGTGGTCTCAAATGAAATCAAATGCTGAAAATAAAATATCAATTCTGGATGATTCTGAAAATTCGTTGAACACTAATAGTTTAATATGACTAGAAATAATATTTACTATTGTATTAAAATTTACTTATAATATCATAGTGGAATGGTCTTATGACACATAACTCTCAGATAAACATTTCAGACAGTCTATAGGCTTTTTCTGATACTACCTGAAGTTTCATGATAGTACTTACATCATTTTTTTCCCCCTAGATTTGGCTTCTGATCAACATGGTAGGAAACAATAGGTTCTAACTCTAATATTTATTTTTTTAAGATAAAATAAGAACACCTAAAAACAAAAAAAGGATGGTTTTAAACTAATTAAAGCCAGAAATTATGGTAAAAAGAAGAATTACCTGAGACAGTAAAAGATCTAGATTACTCTGTTAAGTATGTGAAATAATGCTATTTAAAATTTTCTAATAATCACCGGTTAAACTGAAGTTTAAAGTCTTGACATGGAAAGGCAGAACAGAGTTTGAGAATGTCTTTGATAAAGCATAGAAAAGGATTTACATTTAAAAAGACAAACCATTTTATTTGAATAATGACCATGATAGTATCACCTAGGCATGGGGTAAAGCATTCTGTGAATCTTTATCCTAACCAGAAGCAGAGAAAAACAGGAATCCAGAGGGAGAATACTAACCAGTTCTACCTCCCAAATATTTTCATAAACAACATGCTTTGCTCATCCAGACAACGCAAAATGTTGGTAAAAGCAACAATCTGATTCATTAACAGCCAAAGTCCCTAAGTTTAAGATTTTTGTTGAACTTAAATTTTCAAGTGAAAGATGTGTGCGTTTGAGATAATTTGTTGCTATCTGAAATGGAAGAATTAGGGTAAAAATCCCAATGCTTTCCTTGCTTGAAAGCTACACTTTGATCATTTTTAAGGTTGACACTGGGTAGTTCTAATATTGCTGAAAATTCTGGGAGATAGTCAAGAAGAACATCCATGATTCCCTTAGCAGAAGCAAGAGCAAAAGAACTGCACAAGCGGATTTTAAGTAAAATTATGTCTAAATGCTTTTCTTCTGGGAAAGAAAAAAGCAGCCAAAACCTGGTATAGATGTGGCACAAACGTGAAAGAATTAAAGAAATCAAGATCAAAGCTTTTACTCCTTTAGTCTCCTAGCCTGCAAACATTGCTAAAGCAAGTTGGAATGAGATCTGACCCCAAATAAAATGAGAATTAAGTGATTTTTTTTCCCTAGGAAAATAGTTAAGAAATTAAGAGGAATGTGGAGGCTATGGCTATGAAAATAAAATTTACGTGAAGTTAGCCATGTGTTTAAAAGATAACAATGGTTTACAGAGATGTTCTAGTTAAGAGAAGAAAGCCACAGTCTACAGTGACCTGAAGTACACCGATATTTAACAAGGGAAAATCTATAATATAATGAGGTATCCTCCAACTTCAATCATAATTTCATGAGTCTCATAAAACAGAGGAAGTACACATAACTTGTCACTTTTATGGCATTGAATCAAAATCAATTACTTGTAATTTACTTTAAAATGGGTTGCTCCCAACCCCCAGTCAGGGTGTATGCATATGCTACTCAATCTAGATTGTAGCTTAATGGGTAGTCACTGAATGATTCATTCTACTTTTCTGTGTTGACATTTTTTTAATGATAAAAAGTTTCAAAATCAGTTAATCAAACAAGGATTTGAAAACAAACAAAAAACAAGCAGCTAAATAAGTCAAACATCCCATTAGCTGGTGCCAAAAAGAACCAAATATCATTAAGACTCTTTCAAAACTTGATTACAAAGCACTAATGAAGACTGCTTTCTATTTTAGGCTTCTTATAAGAGCTTACATATTTTTTTCTTCCAAGATTTTATTTAAATTCAAGTTAGTTAACATATAGTGTAGTATTAGTTTCAGGAATAGAGCTCAGTGATTTCATCACTTACACAGAACATCATCATAACAACTGCCCTCCATAATGCCCATATAGCCCATCCCCACCCACCTCCCCTCTAGCAACCATCGGTTTGCTTTCTACAGTAAGGGTCTCTTATGGTTCACCTCCCTTTCTATTTTTATCTAATTTTATTTTTCCTTCTCTTCCCTTATGTGTTCATCTGTTGTGTTTCTTAAATTCCACATATGAGTGAAATCAAATGGTATTTGTCTTTCTCTGACTGATTTATTTCACTTAGAATGATACACTCTAGTTCCATCCATGTCATTTCAAATGGCAAGAAGAGATCACATATTTTTATTACATGTTGAGAACTGGGACCCCTGGGAAATGAGGAAAGTGAATAAATTTTCACTGTAGTCAGTTAAACATAAAGATATTTCAGTGTTTGTGTTTATACCAAAGAGACATACAGTATTTTTCAATGAAGAGAATGAAATTCTAAGATTGATAGTATATGCCCAGCTCTGCGGATGATATTCGCCCCCAGAGGATTTATACTGGGACAAACAAATGAGACTTATAGAAATGATATAAAATATAGAGCTAAATGAAATACAATTTTGGACTAAAATGTATTACAGATATACAATTAAAGGGTCTATCTGGTAGACAAAATAACAGTCCCCAAAAGATAGCCATGTCTTAATCTCTGAGAAGATGTTACCTTCCATGGCAAAAGAGAATTTGTAGGTACAATTAAACTAAGGATGTTGAGATGGAGAGATTACCTGAGATTATGCTAGTGGGACTACTGCAATCACAAAGGTCCTTATAAGAGAGCAGCAGGAGAGGCAGAAATGTGACAAAAGAAACAGAGGTTAGAATGATGTGGGCAAAAACCAAAGAATATGGGCAGCCTCTAGAAATTAGAAAAGACAAAGAAACAGATTCTTCCCTAGAATTTCCATCAGGAATACAACTTTGCCGACTTCTTTTAGATTTCTAACTTCTAGAAGTGTAAAATAATAGATTTCTGTTGTTTTAAGCCCCTAAATTTGTGGTAATTTGTTTAGCAACAACAGAAAACTTTTATATCTTATTATAAATGGACAGCTGTAGTGGTCAGGAAGGAGAGAGACTAAGATATATTAAATAGGGAGGGCTTCATGAAGAAGATGAGATATGTAAAAGGCTTTGAAAACTGTCTGTTGGGAATCACCTTTGTTTGCAGGTCACCAAAAGCTATCATAATGTTGTAAACAAACAGCCACTTATTTTTTTCATACTACAAGGAGTCTTAAAGAGGGCAAGCTAGACTGGTAAGTGACTCTATGATGTCAAGTCTTCAGGCTCCTTTTAACTTTTGGTTCCTCCATCCTTAGCATGTGGCTTTCAGATTTATGGTTGCCTCATAGCCACAAGTGGCTGCTCCTTCTCCAGCCTAATATCTTCATCCCAGACAGGAAGAAGAAAGCAAAAAAGAGGAAAAAGTGGTACCTATATCAGGAAAGCAAAAATTTTCTGACAATCTCCAGCAGATAAATTGGAACTGTGTTATATAACCCTTCCTAGCCCCCCAAAAGCTGGCAAAATATAAATGCCCCAAATAAAACTATGATTCTATTAGTAACAAAAAAGAAGAGAATGCATATTAGGTAGGCAACTAGTAGTATCTGAAACAAAGGACTTACAAGTTTTGAATAGTTGTAGAAGCCAAGATGGCATTCTAAATAAGACAGAGCATTACAAACTCAGGTGGAAGTAAACTTTGAAGGGGGAAAGAGAGAAGACCAATATCACTGGCATCCGAAACATGATTCTCCTTCCTATGTTGGCAATGTTATGCCCATCAACGTCCTGTAAGTACCTTTACTCTTTATGATATTGTCAACAAGAAAGCACCCCACTTTCTATTTCCCCACCAGGTCAAAATTCCCTGAGTTAGAGAAACTTCCAAGATCCTCTTCCCCCATTTTCTTCCAGGTCACCTTCCTCCCAAAAAAAGAGGGTATGCTGATATGGACAGGTAAAGAGCAGGGACATTTATTGGGAAACGATTTTAGGAACATGATCAGAGTATGATCAGTCTCTCTCTCTCTCAACTGCCTCCACCTCCCAACATCCTCCTCTGTCTCTTGTTCTTTCTCTCTCTCTCTCTCTCTCTCCTGATTCCATCATAAAGATTTTTTTTTTCCTGTTGATTTCCTTTAGGGATAACTGGAGTGGACAGCTTTAACCAGATCTGTTTTAAGTCAACAGGAACCTCTCCTTTATCCTTCCTCAGCCTGCTTAAGATGATGTCAGAAGAGATAGTAAAAGAATTTGTGCATTGGAGCTTACCATCTCTTGTTGCTGGGAACCTCCTGACCTCCATATGAACAGCCCAGACCACAATCTGGAGGAAGAGAGACAATGTAGAAAGGGGAGCAAGCTATTCCCTACCACCCTGAGTCCCCTGACATGTGAGCAAGGCTATTCTAAACCATCCACTCCAGTTGAGCCAGCCTAGACCAAAAGAACCATCCAGCCATCCCACAGAATCCTAAGGAATAACAAATGCTTGTTGCTTTAAATCACTAAGTTTGGTAATCATTTGTTATGTAGCAAAAACTAACTGATACACTGCTTCTCCTTAGATTCAATTTTCCCATTAGCAAAATAGTAAGATATTAGGGACAAGAGTTTGGTGTGGACACAGAGGGAGAGAGTGCAGGGAGGCCACTCATAGATTATGTACATCTAAGATGCTGCCTGTGCAAAGGGGTTTCTGCACAGTCTCCCTCTAGAAAGCAGTTTGCAGTTTAAATCTGAAGCCCAGAATATTGAAAAGTGTCATTTCCCTGGTCTTGTACTACAGATTTGGATTAAGGAAGAGGACTGTAGCATCAAAGGATTTAGGTATTTGGATCCCAGACCCAATACCACCACCTCACCATGAACTTACAAATATGAGCAGGGATTAATATGAGATAAGATTAGATAAGTAAGGGGGGGTCTGGGTGGCGTCCAACTCTTGATTTTGGCTCAGGTCATGATCTCACTATTGTGAGATGGAACCCTGTGTCAGGCTCCCTGCTGGGCATGGGACCTGCTTAAGATTCTTTCTTTCCCTCTGCCCACCTCCCTCACCATCTTTGTCTCTCTTCCTTTCAAAAAAAAAAAAAAATTAGATTAGTAAAGCGGATCATAAATTACAGAGAAATTATGAAAAGCTGGCATGAGGAAAGTTAGGAAAAGGACATGATGGTAACAGGATTTTAAGAAGATACATCTATCAGGGCTTTTTAGGGTGTACTGTCAGAAATATAAACTGAAAACAAGGAAGCCACTGTGACGATTCAGGCATGAAGGGGAAATATAAAAGGCCACTAGAAAATCACTTTAAAGCAAAATGGAGAACTCTCAACAAATATTTTATATAACTCTACAAAGCAGAGACTGGCTGCTGTTTCTCTTAACTCCTGGGCCTATAGCTAGTCTACATTCCCAGACTCCCTTGCAGTTAAGAATAGCCATGTGACTGGTTCTCATTATTGTCCATGCCATGAGGACAAAAGTATTGTCCTCCATTACCAGACTGAACCCATTAAAAACTTCCTGTGGGATTCACTGCCTTCTCTCTGTCTTCCCTATCTACTGGCTGAATAGACCAGGATTCCAAGAATACAGAAAAGGGAAGAGCTGCAAGATGGAGACTAGGTCTGCAAATAACCACATGGAAGGCTACCCACTAAGCAGAAACATCTGCTTTGAACTCTGTGGGAGCAAAAAATTAAAGCTTTATAATATTAAGCCACTGAGATTTGGTGGTTTGTTTGACATAACAGCTAGCATTTCTTACCTGACATAACACTATATAACTTCAAACCTAATGATTTATAATATTTTAACAACAAAAAAAAAAGTGGAGGGGAGAGAGAGCTATATTTCAAAGTACAGGGAATAGAGAACAGGCCAACTTAACAGGAAATTTTAATGGAGTACAGTAAATACAATCTGAGATTTGTAAAGATAGAACTTAAAACCAAATATTGGAAGGGCTTATCTCATTAATAAAAAGCAGATACACAAGAAAGGAGGCAGAGAAATGGCAACACTCCAGAGTAAGTCACTCTAGAGTAAAACCCTGTCGGGGAATCTGGTATTCTGATAATACATGCAAATTTGAAAATATTTAGTTGGGGATAAAAAGAGAAAGAAGACAAATTATATGGCTATTGGCATGCTCCATAAAGCACCAAGCTAGAGGAAAGTCACTACTTTCCTAATAGAGATTAAAAATTCAGGATAGAGTGGAATTGTACTAATGACATCAACAGCTTCTAAAAGTCCCCTTCTGCTGAAAATTAAGTATCAGACTCAGTATTTACTTGCCTTCCCTGTAATTTCATCTTTTGGAAGCCACAGGAAGGCACAAAGGGAACTCATGTACCAGACCTAATTCTGAGAAATAAGGGAAATGTGGTTGGCAATTGAATATAACAGGAAGTAAACATGTCACTTGGGGTTTTTAATAGGAAGGAAAGGAAAGATGAAAAATGTTGGACATATGCTTAAGAAAATAGGATATTTGATTATTTTAGAGAAAAGATAGACATGACCAGAAGTCCTGAAGAGGAATTTAGCACAAGAGTGTTCCAATATTTTCAAGGTATGAAATTCTAGGTATATAGTCCTGAAAATCCTGTCCTGGTGGGAGAAATGTGTAGAGACAATTAAAGAAATCAATGAGATTGCATAAAAGCTTTCTGATTAGCTCATATATAAAACTATACATTGAAGGGAGGTGGGAATGGATAGACATATAGACATAAAACCTGAAATAAATAGCTATCAGTATAGACTTCGTAAAGGTAGAAATGGTACCTGTTGTCCTTAATTCTCTATCTGTAAAAATTATAACAGAAAATCTAAAAACCTCCATATGTAGATCACAAACTCTAAGGGCAACTACTGTTTCAGTGTAATCTCAAGAGATGGTAGAGAGAAGACATGTTGACTTTTGCTTCCATATTTTCCATCAAAAAGAATGATCTTCAAATATTTAAATTGGGATAAGCAAGTTAAATATTATAATAAAGGGGAATGACAAAATAAATGAGAAGATAGTAGGAAGTCATCCAGATGCTTTTCAATATGTTTAATTCAAAAACAGTTTGAAAGGACAGACTGGGCATATGTTTGACTTCCTCTCCACTAGGTCCCATTGAAATAGAATAAAAATATACAAATGTAACCCAAGTAAATGTCTGGGTTTCTTGTTACAGACTCAACATGGTTCCTCTTCAAAGAAAAAAAAATCTGACATGTAAGTAAGACAGTGAGGAGTACATTTTTAATTAGCTGTAAACATCTATAATGCTTCCTTTTGTCTCACTTCTTTATCTTCTCAACCTAAGCAACATTTATCTCTACACCTCTCAATGTCCCATCCCTCTTTCCCCTCTCTTTTTCTCCACACCTGTGTGTGTGTGTGTTTGTGTGTGTGTGTGTGTGTGTGTGAATTTTCCCAAATACCTACTCCCTCTTGTCTTTCTTCCCCTTCTCTCACCTCTGCTGTAATACCTTACCACTCTGCAGCTGGAATGTCTGCCCTTCCCTGTGAACTGCATCAGATAGCTCCAGAGCTTCTGTCAGACCAGGTGTTCCCACTTTTCTCCTCAAAGAAGGAAAGTATAATTTTCTCACACTAACACATTTTAAAGTCTTTATGTAGCATTTGTGATGAACAAAATCCTCACTACCCAAAAAGAATAAATCTGTAAATATGAAGTAAGACAAGGTAGTATCAGAAAAATGTTTTTGACAGTTTTTGATGGAAAGTGAGTTGAATCATACTGACAGCCAGAGTTGGAATACAATTAATGAACAAACTAAGATCCCAGAAGCCTAGAAAACCAGACGCAGCAGATTTACTCTTCTTTATAGAAAAAAGAGAGGTCCAAATCAAGGATAGCAAGTAGAGAATGCAGCATTAGATCTGGGGCAGTGATCAGGCAAGAAGACAGTGAGATGCACTACTGCCTTTGTCAGGTAAAATCAAACTGCTCTGCTGGTCTTTGCTACTACACAGTTTAGAGAAACAAAGTATTTTTCCAGATCAGTATCTGCATACCAGATGTGAGAAGCCATGTTGGTTGATTCCAACAAAAAGAAAATATTAGAAACAATAGATGAAACTAAACTAATCACCTAATTAAGTTTATGGTATCTACTCTCATCATCCAGAAGCCATCTGTCTTCTGCACAGACCAAACAGAAAAGATAATTGAAGAAGTAATAGGAATCACCATCCATACATCTTTCAAGTCCTTGTTGGTAGCATTAATCTCTGCAGCTCCCCTAGAGATTCAATATTGCTTTTGGTTTACAAATCTGTCCTTTCTAAAAAAAAAAAAAAGTGGGGGGGGAGGGGGCACCTGGGTGGCTCAGTGAGTTGGGCCGCTGCCTTCGGCTTGGGTCATGATCTCAGGGTCCTGGGATTGAGTCCCGCATCGGGCTCTCTGCTCGGAAGGGAGCCTGCTTCCCTCTCTCTCTCTCTCTGCCTGCCTCTCCATCTACTTGTGATCTCTCTCTGTCAAATAAATAAATAAAATCTTTAAAAAAAACAAAACAAAACAAATTTGTCCTTTCTACTAAAACAAATTTTAAGCTACGCATCAGAGTGAATATTTTGCTAGTTTCCTTTCTTTTTCTTTCTTTCTTTTTTTTTTTTTTTGCTAGTTTTTTAATATGTCTATTCCAACTATACATTCAGGCTCTGGGGAAATAACCACAACACAGATCTGTGGGTCCCTTGGGTTCACCGTGATAGAAGACTTGGGGCAAAACTCCATCTAACTCCTGCATTGGTCAAGACTGTCTTTGCTATGCAGAAATGACAAATAGCCCCCAATACTGGTGCCTTATAAAAACAAAGCATAATTTCTTATTCATGTTACATGCCATTATTGATTGGGTATGCCTCTATCCTACACTGTCTTCAATCCAGGACTCAGGCTAATAGCTGCTGCTACTCTCTGGAGCATTACCTATCTTGCAACAGAAGGAAAACAAACGTGATAAAACATTTAAAAAATGTGTCTTAAAGCTTTTGTCCATAAGTGACATATGTCACTCCTGCCTTCATTCCACCTGTCAAAGCAAATCACATAGCCAAACATAGCATACTATAATCCTGCCTTCTTGAAGGCACTTCAGGGAGAGAAAATGGAGAATTTGGAAAATAGTAATAAAATCCACCATATCATCTGACCTGTATGGACTTCCATTTTGACCAGTGGAGTGCAGTGGCATTTTGTAACCCTAGGAGGTAGTGTCAGCTCAGAGACAGTGGGCAGTTATCCCAGAAAAGTCTTGGAATTTTTCAGTAGAAGACATATAATATAGTTATAGCAAGGGTCATAGGAATCTTCCTCCAAGAGAGACCTTCCCTTCTAATCAAGGGGTTATAGATTTGAGAACGAGTCCAGGTCTAGAAATAGTAAAAAAAAATCTCCATTGTGATTAAAATTAAGCCTCTACTCACAGACCTAGAACTTTTCTATTTTATAGATGAAGTAAAACCTTGTCACAAAAAAGTAACACTGACCATCTGTATCAGTCTTAGGGATCAATTTTTCATGTCTTCATGATCAATTAGCAATCTTTAAAAACGTCTATAGATTAAATCACTGTAATTATCACTATTTGGTTTCAGTCTCACCTTGTCTTGGCATTATTATTTGCCACTCTGTCACTAAGATCCATCATCCACAATGAAATCAAAGAGACCATTTCTATGGCATTATCTTCAGCTGTCAACTCAGGGCCTTCAGGGACAGACACTAGAGCTCTTTCAAAGAAAACTGGTGCTCCTCTAACTAATGTCCCTCCCAAAGTTTTGATAAAGGTAAAATCCTCTGAAAGGATATTATTAGTTTACTAGAGCTGTCACAGCAAAATACTACAGATTGAGTGACTTAAACAACAGAAATTAATTGTTTACAGTTATGGAAGCTAGAAGTCCAAGATTAAGATGTTAGCGGGTTTAGTTTCTATTGAGACCTATTTCTTGCATCCCTGGAGTCTCTTCCTCTTCCTATAGGAGTACCAGTCATAGTGGGTTTGGGCTTTACCCTTATGACCTCATTTAACCCAAACTGCCTCTTTAAAAGTCCTATCTCCAAATACAGTCACATTGGGAGTTAGGGGTTCAACACATGAATGGGGAGAGGGGCACAATTCAGTCCATAACACACTCTTTTGTAATATGTTCTACCTTCTTTCACATATCAGACTTCTTGAGGTAATAAATTCACTTGTTTTGCAAATTATTCAGTGTGTAAGATCAAACTTTTGGTCATTTTTGTTACACTGTTTTCTTATACTGTTTTGTTACATTGTTACATAATTCTAAAAAGTAAGCTTTTATTTGGGGGCAGTCATCTAAGTATTCTGGTTTACTGAGAATATTTTAAGGAGATATTTTACAACCCTGAGCTCATCATTTCTTTCTGTAATCTCTCCAGCGCACCCAGAAATATCCAATCTACTAGTTCCTTTGTCCTCACTCCAACAACATCCAAATATTGCAGGAGCCACTTTGTCTCCCAAAACTGTCCCTATAATATTAGGCACTTCATGCTATGCAAGTACAGGTAATAATTTATGCAACTATTTTGTCATTAGCTAATAATAATCACCACTAGGTAGGTCATCGTTTCTTCAAATATTAGCTACTCCAAATAACAAAGTTTAAATTTATTTATTTATTTATTTGTAAGGGAGAGAGAGAGTACACACATGAGCAGGGAGAGGGACAAGCAGAGCGACAGGGAGAAGTAGGCTCCCCGCTGAATGGAGAGCCCGATGCAGGACTTGATCCTAGGACCCTGGGATCATGACCTGAGCCGAAAGCAGATGCTTAACCAACTGAGCCACCCAAGCGTCCCTAAATTCCCTTTTTTAAAAATGATTTTATTTTTAAGTAATCTCTATACCCAATGTGGGGCTCAAACTCACAGCCCTGAGACCAAGAGTCTCATGCTCCACTACCTGAACTGGCCAGACACCCCTTAAATTCCTATTTTAGAATGTCTATTTCTTAAAGCCCTCTTAGTAAGTGTTCAATCAGAAAAAAAAAAAAATCTATCATAGGGAGTCCAAACAGGAAATGATCTAATGTAGTCATCTCATGTTGTTGAAAGGGCTAAAGTGGTAGGAAGGAGCTACCAAGCAATCAGGAAACCACACAACTCTGCTGGTAAAATTACAACTGCTAGGTCTAATAGCAAAATGCAAGAAAGCCACTGCAAAAGTACATGTTAATCTGTCACCATTTTTTTTAAAAGACTTTATTTATTCTGTCACCATTTCTGATGAGAGAGGAATAAACCCTATCCTATTTCCTCCTTCCAAATTTTACATAAGTACCTTTAATTGGTCTACTCTAAACAAAGATGTTGCTAGCAAAGAATTCTGGGAAAATTAGTTCCCTCTCTCATGCAAGGGAAAACCATAAAAGTTACTAAAAGCCAGCAGATATACTTAGCACACCTTTTTTTCCAGAAGCTCTGAAGGATATGCTCCACAGAAATGAAAATTTAAACCAAAAAGTAGGAAATCCTGAGATTCTACAAACTGAGAATTTAGAAAAGAAGAGAGGCAAAAGAATTTCCCAGGAAGATGGGAACAATAAGTTCTAGGATGACAGCTGTGTTAACTGCCTATAGAGCAGCCAATCCAGGTTAGAACAAGAGGATGTAGGATTTTTTTTTTAAGATTTTATTTATTTATTGACAGAGAGAGAGATCACAAGTAGACAGAGAGGCAGGCAGAGGGAGAGGGGGAAGCAGGCTCCCTGCTGAGCAGAGAGCCCAATGTGGGGCTCTATCCCAGGACCCTGAGATCATGACCTGAGCTGAAGGCAGAGGCTTAACCCACTGAGCCACCCAGGTACCCCAGGATATAGGATTTTAAGAAAGGCATCCAAGGAAAACAAATGAAACTGATAGAATATTTTGACTGTGTTCATAGGATTTTTACAGTATTGTTGGAGAGATAAGAAAGAATTAGGTCTAGGTACAGGTACATAAAAATCTAAACAAATTAACAAAGCGAGGCAATAATTAACTTCAGGAAAAAATTCTAAAAGTACACTACTTATTTTAAAAAATAATGTTTATAGTCATAACACTATAAATACTAAATATTAGTTTAAGCAGAACTGTATTATAATTATGTTGGATGAAGGGAAAGGAAGGAAAGTCAAGGTGGTTGTGTAAAAAGTCAAATTTTTACGTTCTGTGATAGGAAGCACAGGTTAGTTCTAAAATAGACAAACCTATAAATAATAATGTGAACATATTAATTTTTGAGTTAGAGGTAACTATTAGAAGAAATGGCTGAGAGATCTAAAAGTGGTTAATTCTAGGAAGTGATTAGTGGCAATGGAGAGGGACAGAAAAGGGGTCTGCCATTTTTTTGTTAGAGAACTTGTAAAATTATTTGACTACTAAAACTACATACACACATTAGTTATATTATATATTGTATATTGTTATATTGTATATTGTATAAAATACAATGAGACCTTTCAAAAGACTGAATGGGAGATAAAGGAATGGAGCACAAGTGGTGGCCTTGTGCTTCTCAAACTGCATCTACACAGAAAGTATCTGGGGCTCTTGCTTCAGTAGATCTGGGTGGGATCTAAGAGTCTACACTTCTTTCAAGCTCCTGGTCCACGGACCATACTTTGAGTAACGAAATTATATACTCTTCTTTGTCTTAGGCAAAGATGTGAGAGAGAGAAATAATTAAAGAGATACCAAGGATAAAAGTGAGGTTTTAGTTAGGAGAGGTTCTATTGTATCCCTGTTACCTTCTTTCCTCTTTACCTTTTCTGCCTGAAAATCTAGTTCCTTAAGATCTAATTCATATATCATCTTCTCTATGAAACTTCCCTGATCTTTTGCTCCCTCTCAGTTGCAAGCAAAATTACTTTCCAGTGTGGTGACTTCCAGAAAAATCTACAGCCATAGGAGCATTTGTCTCACTGTATTGCTATAGTTGGTACTTGTCATTCTTCTCCCATTAAGGTGTGAGAAATATATCATGATTTCCCCCCAAATCTGTCTAATTCTTGAATTCAGCATAGATATTAGAAATACTAAAGTTTAAACAAATGCTTAGAAGAAAGAAATCATGATGGATGAACACAACAACAAACTATAGTCACTAGAAATATTTGGAAGACAGGGGTCATTGTAACATCATAGAAGAGATTTCTTTATTCTATAGGAAGATGGTGATCCTATAAATCCCCTCCAGGATTCCATAATTCTATGACCTCAATATTATAAAATAATAACAATATGAATATATGAAATAATATTTCTGAAGGAGATATGTTATCATACTTTCATTAATTTATTTGGCAGAATATTTTAAGGTTTTAACATATCTGGTTATAGTTGACGACCTGAGTAATAAGAAAAAATATCCTCTAGTATGGTAGAAACAGATTTAACACAAAGTTTTAGCTGTCAAGGTCACTTTGGTAAGATTCAGATCCCACAAACAAAACTGACCTCAGCTTGGCAGCTTCTGCACCCTAAATTATAGGACTAAAAGGAAAGCCAACACTCCTTCTAATTAGGGTGATAACCAGCTGTTAGCAATGAGCAAATGGCCTAGAGAGGGTACCACTGCCAGCGCAATTTTTAAATAGCAGGAAGTTCATTAAAACGATCAGGAAAGAGCAGTAAAAGACTGACACATTGTTTCAGCTAGTCCTGGGAGGTGGGAAGTGCAGGCCCCAGCTGGACATATCATTCCAGATACTGGATTTAAAGCTACAGATGTCTGCCGATGCAGGAGCTAATTATCATAATTAGAAAAAAATTAACAAAATAAATTGTCACACCGTGACAGTTAACGGCCTGTCATCTGCCAGAATTTAAGCTTCGATTTATACCCCAAGATCTAGAAGCGAACTTACAGACAGTTACTAGTCACTTGTCACAATTCCCAATTACTAGTCACAGGTTCTCATACCTGGATGTATGTTAGAATCACCAGGATGTTTCAAAAAAATTACTGGTGCTCAAATCCACAACCACTAATTCTTATTTATTTGGTTCCCGCTGGGGCCTGGTCTCAGGGTCATTAATGTACTCAAGGTCACCAGTTTTGGGTTAGCTGAAGGCTAGAGGTGATCATTGTTGGTATCCAGGCCTGCACATGTTTTCCTCTACCCAGCTTCTATTTGTAACTATCCCGATAGGCCACAGATGCAATGGATAAATGGCCTCACTCAGCATTTCATCTTTCATGGTGAGATCAAAAGCGAACTCAAAACCACGCGTGGTTCAGTACAATTGGAGAGACCATGTCAAAAGAGCCTTGTTTCTATCAGGTAGAATACCGTCCATTCCTCTTTACTCCTATCACAAGCCAATCTTGCAGAACCCAGGAAGTTCTGAATAAGGTCTGGGCAAAGAAATAATAATTGTACAATTTCCAATTGGCCTGCTTCATCCTGTAACCAAACAGCTGTTGTCTGTTTGTTGAGTATGCGTGTCCACGCAAACACACACACTAACACGGACTGTAACTCACACTCCCCTATAACCAAACAGTTCTCTCATGCCTCTAAAATCCAGAAAGATTCTAGCATTGATGTATTGGCACTTCCCCCAAAATACTAATAGTTAATTCCACCTAACCCTGATAAACACCTTGATATCTATATTATAGATAAAGAAATCTAGGTGGCCGATAGTTTTTAAATATGTTCCAAATGGACAAAACACATCATGGTAACCATGACTTATCATGTTACCCATTACCGTGATGTGAAATCTGCTTTCCCTCTCCAGATGGTAGTACCCCATCCTTCCCTGCACCCCAGGCCTGAGGACTCCAAGGCAATCAGTGAGGGTCATCCCAGAGCTCACCTCTGTTCCTTCCCATTCCTCAGATCACCATTCCTTGGTGACTGATGTTTCAACATCTTGAAAACTGTTATTTTGGGCGCCTGGGTGGCTCAGTCGTTAAGCATCTGTCTTCTCCTCAGGTCATGATCCTGGAGTCCTGATCGAAGCCCATTTCAGGCTCCCTGCTTGGTGGAAGCCCTGCTTCTCCCTCTCCCACTTCCCCTGCTCATGTTCCCTGTCTCTCTGTCAAATAAATAAATAAAAAATCTAAAAAAAGAAAACTGTTATTTCATATATTTTGTTCCATTTCTTTAGTTGTTTCAGGCGAGGGTTAAATATAGCCCCTCTTATTTTATCTTGACCCTAAAGCAAAAGCCTTGGAGGCAATTTTTTTTTTAATTTTATTTATTTATTTCACAGAGAGAGATCACAAGTAGGCAGAGAGGCAGGCAGAGAGAGAGATAGAGGAGGAAGCGGGCTCTCCGCCAAGCAGAGAGTCCGATGTGGGACTTGATCCCAGGACCCTGAGATCATGACCTGAGCTGAAGGCAGAGGCTTTAAACCACTGACCCACCCAGGTGCCCCAATAAAGTTGCTTTGTAATGGTCCTCACTAGATTCACAGGGGAAATGATTCAAAGACTGTTCTTTTCACCTTCCATAGATGTTTTGACTGCCAGATCTTCTCAGTTCTTAAGGTGGGTCACCTGTAAGACACATCATTAATTTAAAAGTAATTTGAGAGGGTTTGGTGAGAAACACCACACTGAATGTATACACCAACTGTAAGGTATATCTTTTTTTCAGAAATATAAATTGTGAGAAAGTATTCATCTTAAAATGGAGGAAATGTAATTTCTTTTTTAAAAAGATTTTATGTATTTGACAGGGAGAGAGAGAGCGAGCTAGCGAGCGCAAAAGAGCACAAGCAGGGGGAGAGGGAGAAGCAGGCTCTCCATTGAGCAAGAAGCCCGATGAGGGAACTCCATCCCAGGACCCTGGGATCATGACCTGAGCCACCCAGGCGTCCCTGGATTGGCTTTTTTTTGTGTCTCCATCCCTCTAATAACCATACTTCCAGGTTCACTGTCACTCCACTTTGTTAGTCTACATTTTCCTAACTGATGTGACATTGATGAATGATACCTTTATTGAAGACAGATACTAGAGACCAGCCAGCTGCTACATGGTGACTCAAGACCCGGGAAGCAGAGAATAAGCCGGTGGTGAGAGCACACTTTAAGAGTTAATGCTCTGGAGCGTTGCAGACATGTAAGGGTGAAGACAACCCACTGCCTTAAGGAACACTCTTCCCTCTTCTAGATTTAGTTAATAAGCACAGACTAAGCTTCATACATACAAGGCATTTATAAGTCAGATGTTGCCACTTTGAGGAATCCCCATCCTTAGGGACCCAAGCTTGTTTATCCTAAAATTTTGTCACATTTTACCTATTTTACTTTTTAAGGAAAGAGAAAGAATGAATTTAAGATTGCTATTTCCCATTACAATACTGCAGGGGAAAATATATAGGTTGTTTTTACCCAAGAGAAGAGAAGATACTAAGCCAATTATTCCTTCTAATCTCTTCTAGTTTTGTTATCCTGTCATTCAATAATCAAAAACTAGTAGTGAACATGGAAACTGTCAACTCTCGGAAGCCAGTACTATCTTTATAATTCATATTGCTGATGACAATTTGAAAGCAAATCTCATATGGTAACAAACAGTCCCACTAGCTGTCTCCAGCCCCTGAATTGTGGGAGTTTAAAAACCTTCACGTCTCTCCCCACTTCCTTTGTGCGGAGCTGTCATCTGCTTCCCCTTCCAGAATCAGACAGCTTCTTCTACCTGATGAACCCAGCTGAGGAGACAGATGTCTTAAAAAAATGCAAGATTCACTAAGATCTTATGTTTGCTTTTTAGCATATTAAAAGGTATATGCTGACCCAGTAAAAGGCCTGGAAGTCAAGCTTTCTCTTGGCTTTGGAACATTTTGATGATAAGTAGTTTTCATACTTTGAAGTGTATCAGAATCATCCAGTGGGAGCTGGGAATGTGTATTTTTTGAATTGGTGTTTTTATAAATAGCCTTTATTTTTTAGAACAGTTTTAGATTTACAGAAAATAAAGGCAGTAATACAAGGAGCTACCAGTGTTCCCTATACACAGTGTGCCCTGTTAACATCTTATATTACTATGGTGCATTTGTTAATATTAAGGAACCAATACTGATATATTATAATTAACTAAGTCTGCAAAGTGTATTTAGATTTCCTTAGTTTTTACCTAATGCTCTTCTTCTGTTCCAGGAAATCGTTTTATAACATGGTTGTCATGTACCCTTAGGCTCCTCTTAGTTGTGACAGTTTCTCAAATTGGTTTTTGATGCTGTTGGCAGTTTTAAAAAGTACTGGTCAGCTATTTTGTAGGAAGTCCCTCTATTGGAATTTGACCAATCTTTTGCTCATGATTAGATTGTGCATTATGAGTTTTGGGGAGAAAGATCACAGAGGTAAATTTCCATTTTCATTGCAGCATGTAAATGATACATATCATCAACATTATTTATGACCATTGCTGACCTTGATCATCTGGCTTAAATAGTGTTTGTCAGGTTTCTCTACTATAAAGTTACTCCTTCCCTTGGAAGGAAGTCATTATGTGCAGCCCACAAGTGAGGAGGGGAAGGTATGCTCTCCCTCCTATAAGATGGAGGATCTACATAATTAATTTGAAGTTTTTCTGAATGGAAGATTTGTCTCTTCTCCCCAGTTTATTAATTTACTCAATATTTATATCTGTATGTACTTGTGGATATTTATTTAATACTTGGGATTATAATCTACAGCTACTGTATTCTGTTGCTCAAAATGTTCTGGCTTTGGCCATTGGAGCTTTCAGTTGGCCCCTGTGCACCTTTGCCCTTTCTATGTGTGTGTATATGTATCTATAAATATTTCTATGTTAACCATCTGGATCAATAGTGCCATGAAATTTTTATTAAAGCCCCCAATTCTAACTCATTACACACAGGTTATTCTCCCTTCTCTGAAAACTCCCACTCTAACAGTCAGAAACTTGGCAACCACCAGCCACCATTCATTTACTTTATTGTTCAATCCCAACATATATATACATGTATAGTGGTATCAGAATAGTTAACTCTTACCTCGGCGAGAAACAACTTACTGACGGAGGCCAGTACTTCCGTGCACTCCTTTTTGTCTTGGATCTTACCAACTCTACTCACTTCCAAAGCCATCAGGTCACACTCCAGTGAGAGTGTTTTATGCATCTGTGACACCCTTAGATTGTCTTGTCACAGTTTGCCCTCTTCCCTGGGACCCCCTAACCTCCTAAATGGTTTTTTCCAATTTTCACATGTTAAGGTTCACTCTTATGTTGTAAATCCCTAACAGGCTTTCACAAATGCATAATGACATGTACAAATCATTATGGTATCATACAGGATAGTTTCACCACCCTAAAAATCCCCTGTGCTCTCCCTACTCCCTCTTTTCCCCCTGTCCCCTAAGGCCCTGGCAACCACGGACTTAGACTGGCTTCGTTCACTTAGCAATGTACATTAAAGGCTCTTCAATGTCTTTTCATGGCTTGACGGCTCATTTCTTTTTATTGCCAAATACTATTCCATTGTATGGATGTACCACAGTTTATTTGTCCATCCACTTAGAAAATACCTTGGCTGCTTCTAGTTTGGGGTGATTAGAATTCAGGCTGCTATAAGCATCTGTGTGCAGGTTTTCATGTGGACATAAGTTTTTGACTCAGTTGAGTAAATACCTCCTCAGTTGAATTGAAAGGTGTGATTGCTGAATCCTATGTAAGGCTATTTTTAGCTTCGTAGGAAACTGTGAAACTGCCTTCCAAAGTGGCATTTTGCATATCCGCCAAGATGAATGGGAGTCCCTACTGCTCCACATCCTCACCGCATTTGTGGTGTTGAGTTTTTGAATTCTAACAACTCTAATAGGCATGTGGTGATATCTCATTGTTGTTTTAATTTGCAATTATTTAATGATAGATTTAATGATAGATGACACTGAGCATCTTTCACCTGCTTCTTTGCCATCTGCATGTCTTCTTTGGTAATGTCTGGGAATGTGTATTTTTTAACAAGGCTTCTAAGTGATTCTGATGAACACCAAAGTTTGAGGGCCATCACTCCAAACCCATCATTTGCCACTGTCACCTCTACATCCCTGCTTGTCCCTCATTACAGTCATCCTAGACAACAAAAATGTTTTCCCTTTTACCTGATATTTGAAAATTCACCACTTGCCTAGTCATTAACAGTCTGTTTAAATAGAAGAGTGATCAGCTCTTCAAGGCCTGAGATGGAAGTACACATGAGGATGCCTTTGCCTAAGGATGGGTTCTTCACTTATACTATAGCTTAGAGACACACTAGTTTCTATAGTTCGATGAATCTATCCCCAAAGAAGTGTGATTCCCTGGGCCGCCAGTCCAGTATCTCCCTAAATGGAGATTTCTGGTGTCATAGCTTTCAGTTCACAGTCTAGGACACATGCTTCTTCTGCAGAAATATAGTTCTTGAATAAAATAGAGCCTGTATGTCATGCATATTAGACATCAGCATGACATGCAATTTAGAATAAGGCTTAAAACTTAAGTAAAAATAAATAGCTTCCCACATCATAAACATCAATTCTTAAACAATGGCCACTGAATCTAACACTGTTTCTATTTTTTTTTTTTAAGATTTTATTTATTTATTCGACAGAGAGAGAGAGAGAGAGAGATCACAAGTAGGCAGAGAGGCAGGCAGAGAGACAGGGGGAAGCAGGCTTGATCCCAGGACCCCGAGATCATGACCTGAGCCGAAGGCAGAGGCTTAACCCACTGAGCCACCCAGGCGCCCCCTGTTTCTATTTTTTATTTTAGGAAGAACTTTCTACTTTCTCTTATGCTTTGATATCTAAAGTTAAGGCCTGTGTGACTCAGACTTTCTGGGGACTCATCATTTCACACACTGTTCTCAGGAGCTGCAGAGGGTATTATGTTCTTCATAGAGGAGGGGGTTTCATCTCCTCACCTTTTCTTTTTTCAAAGATTTTTTTAATTTATTTGAGAGAAAGAGGGGGAAAAAAAAAGAGAGAGAGGGCATGAGCGAGGGGAGGGACACAGGGAGAAGCAGACTCCCTACAGAGCAGGGAGCCCGACAAAGGGGTGAGGAGGTTTGATCCCAGGACCCTGGGATCATGACCTGAGTTAAAGGCAGACGTTTAACCGAGCCACCCATGCGCCTCCCCCCTTATCTTTTCTAATCAGCAGTAAGCTGTCCTTACCCTCTCAGAAGGGAATAGTTTGCCTCACCTGTTCTATTTACTCTCTTTAAAAGGTGAAACCACAACAAAATAATCATCATCATCTTGTTACCCTTATGCATGCCTAAACATCGGCAGGTATCACCAACCTTCTCTTTGCACCCCCAAAAAGGATGGGTCTGCATTCTTGATGATCAAGTTCCTGCTCTCAGTTACCTGTCCCCATGTCTTGCAGCTCTGGGCAGCTATGAATATTTTTGTATCTAATTCCTTAAAATTATCTGGTAATTAGCCCTACCACCTCCTCCTAAAAACCACCTCTTTTGACCTCCCATTCCTTAAAACCTTTTTTAAAAATCTCTACCCCACAAAAAAATGTTTTTTCGGAATCTCTCCAAAATTTTTAACATGTTAGAGTGAGCCATTCTTAAAGAGTTATGATGTAGTTCCTTCACAAGGACATAGCAGTAGAAATCAAGGTCATATCTACTGCCTTTCCCTAAGGAACACAAGCCACCGACTTTCTGTATTAATTGTCATCTGCCTTGGTTTATGTGGAAATCCATTTGAATGGGGACTATATTTATTTATATGCTCTGTATTATGTATTCAGTCTGAGCTCACTGTTGGAGATGTACACCTGTCAAATAATGACAGCTGGTTATTCTTAGCTGCAATGCTGACTTCAGCTATGACCTTCCTCAAGTCACATAGATTTCTCTGTTTTTCAGGTTTCTACTCCTGTAAAAATACTGACCTACTTAAACAGAAACACTCTGAGGCTTAACCAGTAGATTGTTCTGAAAATGTCAGGATCTATAAATATTATTATTAATGTCTTAAGCTATAAATACACACACACACACATATCTTGAAATAAGTTCTTGATTTTTAATTAAAAAAAAACTGTCAGCTTGAATAATGTTGTTACCTATACTTCCCAAGAATAATGCTAGATTTAAAAAAAAACAAACTGTAATATTTTGTTTTTCCCAAAACACGGGCCAATATATACCAAGGATTTTTTTTTAGTTGTCTGTCTTTATCTTTCTCTCTCTTTCTTCTATTTTTTAGAGAGAGGAAGAGGGAGACACAAAGGGAAAGGAAGAGAGAGAGGGAGAGGAAGAGGGAGACACAAAGGGAAAGGAAGAGAGAGAGGGAATCTCAAGCAGGCTCCACCCCCAGCACACAAAGCTGGGTGTGGGACTCAATCTCACGACCTTGAGATCATGACCTGAGCAAAATCAAGAGTCAGAAACTTAACTGACTGAGCCACACAGGCATTCCTGTTTTTCATTTTTTAATGTTCACATTGAATAGTTTCCTAGACTCTAAGACTAGGAAGAAAGAAAATGACCATGATATCAAGCCTCCTACACAAAGTAGGGCTATAATTTTATTACACTATTTAAAGATCTGTCATCTAACCTCTTGAAAAACTCTAAAGAATTGCCCCACTTAATACGGTGACCGTCTCAAGTGTGGTGGAAGCTAATTGTTAGAAATATCTTCCTTCACACCAAGATGAGTTCTTCTTCTTTTAAATTCCCACTCTCTGGTCTGCCTTCTGGAGCAAAATGCAGTAAACCTCATCACTCTTCCACAGGACAGACAGCCTTTCAATGGGATGGTTGTCAGAACCACCCAAAAGCTTTTCTTCTCCCCGTTCCCAGTTCCTTCTTTCACTCCTAATGTGACATGATTTCCTGAATCCAGCCTCCTTTCTGTTTACTCTCTCAAGACAGGCCCAATTTGTCATGCTTCTTTTCAAATGTAGCTCCAAGGACTGATGACAGAACTCTACAAGTAGCCTCCCTCCCAGTGGGAAATAACACTGGGGCCACCCCCCTTCCTGTCCTTCCCCGGCATCGGCACCCAGCTGCAGGCAGTGATAAGATGCTCTGCACCTGGGCTCTGCTTCACGCTGGCCTGCTGGCCAAGGGCTTCAGCTGCAGACCATCAATGTTCCCCAAACTCTGAGGCTCCGCTATACATCCTGCGCCCTGGGTGCCAAAATCAGGTGCCACTCAGTACTCACCCCTACTCCGTGTCAGCCTCAGCAGTGAAACCTCTTTATGACCAAGGACTCCTTGTTCATTAGTGATCCGCTAGCCTGGCGGCACACTGGAAATCCCTGGGGCCTTTACAACATAGTGCTGCTGCACCCTACTGATGCTGCTATCAGACATTCCGATAGAACTGGACTGGCACAGGACATTCTAACGTGTAGCCAGAGTTAAAAACCATTGAGGAAATCTGGATCCTTCCTAAGCCTAATCTTTCCCATGTGAGAAGTTTTACCTCCTTCCTCCCACTTATCACTGAGTCAATAGGTGGTTCCCCCAGTTATGCTCCACTGATCCCCCTGGTCGTGAATGTAGCCACTTAATATTGAGTCTTAAGTGAACAGCCCCTTATTCCTTTGAGACCCATGCCCTCCAAGAGTGACAAGCTCTTCTCATCTCCTCCCCTGAGGTATGCCCATCTCTTGTCTACTCCTGCATGTTCCCATGAGCTTCAGGTTGTCATCTTTCTCACCATCTCACCATGGTCGGCTTGAGGATCAATGGGCATTGACAGACTGTTTCCACATACAGGCCTACACTTCCTTGGCCTTGACTCGTGACTTCATTCATTTTGTACCCTTCAGTCACCCACTCCCAAATCCCCATGCAGACCTGTTGTCACTCAGAAAAACTCCCTCAGAGATTTTAAACCCCACTGTGTTTTATGACCATTGCCTGTTCGGTTCCCATACTCCTCCTCACTCCTATCCCAAATGTCTCTTTTCTTGCACAGCCAAGCTTTAAAAAAAAAAAAAAAAAAGCATAGTTTTCGTTCACCAAAACCCATTTCCCTACCTCCCAGCCACTCCCAACCCACCTCATACTAGCTTCTCAGCCCAAGGTGTGACAGAAAGTACTTTTCCTAGGCACGCTTCTAAATTTTCATTCACTTGAATGTTTCACAATAGATGGTGCTTTTCTTGAAACCATGTCTTCCCTCAGCTTCTAGAACTATATCTCCTGGATCACCTGTTACTTCAGCTGACTACTGTCTTAAGTGTCCTAACAGGCTTCTCTTCTGCCAGACTCTTAAACACTGCTGGTCCTATGGCTCCAGTCTTGTCTCCCAATAACGTTTAAACTCATTTAAGCACGTGCATTGCCTCAACGACTGCTCTTACACAGATGACTCCCAAAACTCAGTCCCTGGCCTAGACCCCTTATTTGATGTATGAATTGAAGTTCAGGTTACTACGTATCTCCACATCCCACAGTCTCCTTAAATTAAGAACATCCCACAGTCTCCTTAAATTTTGTATATTCAAAGAGGAACTCATTATCTTCTCCCCCGTCACAGGATTCTAAGGCCAAAAGGAACTGCAGAGGCTGTCTCAGCTTCACTCTTCAATCCCATAGCTTTAAGAATCTCTATGAATACAAGCATTTCAGCACAAGAGCTGCCTTGTGGTTCATTCGACTCAATATCATCCTGGAAAGAGCCCTTTTGGGAAGTACACCCTATCTGGTCCCCTCCCAGATCCCCTATCTTAGAATATGACACCAAATTCACCCGGTTATAAAAGGCAAAAAAAAAAAAAAAAAAAAAAAAATGAGGTCCTGCTTGTTGTACCCTTCTCTCCTAATTCCACATTCAGGCAACAACCAAATCCTATTAATTCTGCCTCTCAAAGTTCTCTTAATATTCACCCTCTTCAACTGTTTCATTTAAAAATATTTATTGAGGGGCGCCTGGGTGGCTCAGTGGGTTAAGCCACTGCCTTCGGCTCAGGTCATGATCTCAGGGTCCTGGGATCGAGTCCCACATCAGGCTCTCTGCTCGGCAGGGAGCCTGCTTCCTCCTCTCTCTATGCCTGCCTCTCTGCCTGCTTGTGATCTCTCTCTGTCAAATAAATAAATAAAATCTTTAAAAAAAAAATATTTATTGAGCATCTACTATGTTTTATTAGTTCTAGGCACTATTTTAGACTCTGGGGACACGGTGGTAAATAAAGTCACAGTCTTCCCCTGACCATCTTCATATTCAGTATCAATCAGGGTTCAATCAGAAAAGAGAAAACCACTCAGAGTGAGGAGGCCTAGTCCAGGGATTTGACTTAGTGCCATTTTGGGGAGTTGGTTAAGGAGTTAACGTACAGCTGCTCCTTCTTCATTTGGTGCTGGCCTACAGTCAGCAGGGCAGGCAGCTGGTAAGGAAAGGTGGATAGGAAGTGGGGCAAAGCAAGGACAAACTGGAACCCAGAAGGGGAGGTTAGAGCCCAAGAGGAAAGCTGAAACTCCCCTCATCTCCCAGCACCTCAAAGTTTTCACCTTTTATCCAGAATCTAAACCACAGCTGGTCCAGAGGCAGAGGAGCTGAAAGAGGAGATCAATGATAGCTGGACTAGATGCAGGCCCAGCTGCTCCCTGCAGCCAAGAATATGAACCAGAATTCCTGACCATGTGTGAGCTGCAAAGGCATCCAACCCTACATCCACTTCCCATATAAACATTGCTGCTGTTCCCACTTCCCTTCCAAATTCTGTGAAATTTCTCTTGGGCCAGCCCTAATTGACAACCACACAGGGAAGGGAAGTTTAATTCCAGTTTAGCTCATCTCACCCAGTACAAAGCCACTGCATCTTCATCGAGTGGCCCTACCCATCCTCAGGTGGTCCCCCCCAATCCATCCTTCACAGTGTCCTCATGAGATGGTTGTCTTATGCAACGCCGATGATGATGCTGTCTCAAATCGCAGCAATTCACCCATCAGATTTCCCACTACCTATCCATCAGCAACAGCACAAAATCTAAACTCCTTTGCATAATGTATTAGTTAGGATCATGTATGTTTGCAAGAGAGAGAAAAGTTGAAGTAATAGTTGTTTAAACAAAATAGAAATGTATTTCTCTCTCAGGTAGAAATCTGCATAGGTGGTGTGGAGCTGTAAGGTTGCCCATAGCATTAATGACCCAGGCTTTCTATGTTTTTTTTGTTTTTTTTTTCTCCAGCCTTTCTATCTTGGTCCATATGGTTAGCGTTATTTGCTTTTCAGAATTTAGATGGAGAAAGGGACAAAGACAAAACAAAGAAAAACGATGTTCTCGTGCTCACTGTCTTTAAGGGCCTAAAGGCAGACTCCCTGGACCTGCCCTGGTATCTTCTATTTAGGGAACTTAGCCACCAGGTCACACCTAGCTTCAAGGAAGTTTGGGAAATGTAGTCTTCAATCTGAGCTTCTATGTGCCCAGCTAGCACATTTATTGCTAACTGAATATGGGAGGAAACAAATATCAGGGGACAATTAATAGTCTCTCCCACATGTGACATATGAGACCCCTAATCACATGTTCCCGACTACTCTTCTCTTCTAACCTCACTTCCTGCCCACCCACCTTCATATTTTAATAGCAAAACTAAAATACTCGATGTTTAACCCAATTCTTCATGAACTATTATAATTTCATGACTTTGCACATTCTGTTTCTTTGCCTTGGAATCTCCTCATCCACTCATCTGCTAGGCAAACACCTATTTTTTTTTAATTTTATTTTTTATAAACATATAATATATTTTTATCCCCAGGGGTACAGGTCTGTGAATCGCCAGGTTTACACACTTCACAGCTCTCACCATAGCACATACCCTCCCCAATGTCCATAACCCCACTGCCCCTCTCCCAACCCCCCTCCCCTCATCAACCCTCACTTTGTTTTGTGAGATTAAAAGTCACTTATGGTTTGTCTCCCTCCCAATCCCATCTTGTT
>NW_019154093.1:72409886-72464297 GCF_002288905.1 Enhydra lutris kenyoni
AATATCCATTATAAATTATAGCATCATAGAATAAATACTTGCTGCTACATTTGCCTCCCTTCTGAGTTCCTTAAGTGTGTTCCTTTTCCGCCCTGAATCTCAACATTCTGCCAGGTGTCCAGTGCATAATGCATAGGAAATGTCTGCAGATCGCAAACTTGCAGAGTACAGAGGGATTGGCATTTTATTCTGTCCATATGCTGCAATTCTATTAACGCATTCTAAAGTTGCTGGGGTAGCAGCCGGCCACAGGCTTCTATGGTGGTGGAACTGCTACATTGTCCCTACTATTTACTAAGGAGGGATCAAGGCAGAGCCTTCCTGACAGAAAATGAGCTTACCTGAGGAGAGAAATAATTGCTTCTTTATCTCTTAAATACAGTGTTGAAGGCAAGCACAGATGATTCCCTAAGTCTCCCTGTGCCTTTAAAGGAAAAGACAAAATGTCAAGTCTAGAGCCAACATGCTACAGGGTGCGTAAAAAGGTCAGAAGAGGGTCCCGGGGGATAAACTAGTAGCCAAAATGACAAACATCACACATTATTAAGACATAGTATTCTTAATGCTACAGTCTGATGGGAGAGGTAGCCAGCTCTATCCCCACCAGGAAATACTTCCTGACCTCTCTAGGCATCTCCCCAAGAACATGAATGCCTTTGAGGTGCAACTTTGTTCCAACCCTCACCCCACCACATTTGCTGTTCTTTTGGAAGTATATAAAGACTCTGCTTTTGACACACAAATACTCAGAGCATTAGGGAAAACCCTTCCTGGAAGTTATTAGTATTACAGCTGTCATTATGTTTTGCTAAAGAGCAAATATTAAAGATATATTCAATAAAAGATATATTGAGAGAGAACAGTTAACTGTACTATCTAGTTTGTTATCCAGGGACTTCAAAGTAGCTGTTGTATGTGAACAATTCTAATTGCATTGTCTTATGGACCATTTAAAAGAAAAGCCATAAGAGAATGTCTTCTGAGTTATTTCCTATGACTACTGACAGCCCTTTGCAAAGCCCCATATGCTTCTGGTCTTGGAGTACAGTGGAGTGCCCTTTGGCCCACAAATTCCACTTCTGGGAAATCATCGCAAGGAAATAATTAGTAGTATATCCAAAGATGTTTGTAAAAGGGTATTTATCTCATCACTATTCAAGATAGTGAAAAAACTCGAAATATATGCCTCAAATTGTTGTAGCAAGATGTTCATGAAGTAAAAACATGAAGGTCATAAAAGAGAATATTCAGTGTGATCCAAGTTTTGTTTTTAAATCAAATTACTGTATCACATATTACAAGATAATTTGGCTGGGCATGTGCTGGCCCAGACTCAGGATGAGGGCAGATTTGCATAAAGCCCCTCCTAATATATCCATTTGTGTTAAAGCTTAATAATTACTGAGAGTCTGACCCCAAGCTTTATGTACCCACAAATTAATAGAGGGAATAAAGACTTCTGGAAGACCCCAAATCCTTCCCCTTCAGATTCAAAGTTTTTGTAAATTGTCTGATGGGTTAGAAATGAGAGGGTCTGAGTTTGAACTTTAGTGAGAATCCTAAAAGGAACAGCCCATGTAGGGGGAGAAGTCAAGAGCAGTAGACTGGCCTTGTCACAAAGGGCTAAGGATTAGGATAGTATTATCTGCCTCAGAACTCCCCCCAACTCAGCTGCCCTGGAAGTGGACTTATAAGAGTTTTAACCCATGGGGACTAGGCATATTTCTGTGGGGCATAAAAGGTTAAGGCAGAGAGAAGACAAGCTGTCCCTCATCTAGAGAGATACCATGGCGGTCATCTGTCCTACCAGTGGGTAGATAATAGAGGTGGACGATGAGGTCAGCAGGAGTGGGAGTCCAGTTAGCCAGACCCATACAGGTCTGCCAGGGTCTCCACAAAACTGGCAGTGACCACCCAGTCTGTCCCAGTGGCAGGGTTAAGAGCTACAGAAACAAGATGCCTTGGAGCACAAACAACTTTGCTTAGAGGCTCCTCTCCACCACCACCTGATTCTCATTTAATTGAGCCACAGAAACTTTCCCTATGAGAGTGAAATTTGGATTTCTCTGTTAGGCAACACATTTCTGTCCTGCCGACTTCAAAGCAAGCTATTCTCTCTGGAGAACCAGCCCCATGGCCAACAGTAGTCTCAAAGTGGCATCCAGGTTCTTAGACTACCTGTAAGCAGTAGAAGGAGCAGGACAATTTTTAGGAACAAATTAGCCCCCACAGTAATTCCAGAAATATCGGGAAAGAAAAAGGGTGGGAAAAGCTGGGCTTTTGCTACTTTGACTAGTGGGATCTGGGAGTCATATCAAGTGATAACACTTGAGGTATCAGTGTAAGGATGACTGTGAGGAAAGGGGACAGGGCACCATCCAGAATGATAATGGACCTTTGCCCAGTATATACTTACCCCACAGACTAATTATCTAGAACAAGAATTATGTGATGTTGGGAATAACTGTATGTACTTTTAAGTGTGCAGGAAAGAGTATGGACTCTCCAAGGTGACTGGTAGACCCCAGTAAAATGAGATTTAAGGAATATTACCAACGTTTCAAAGGTTTACTTATATGAGGGTCAAGAAAAACAAGGACAAAAGTTAACCCTATTACAAAAATAGAGGGGCTTTGGGGGGGCGCCTGGGTGGCTCAGTGGGTTAAAGCCTCTGCCTTTGGCTCGGGTCGTGATCCCAGGGTCCTGGGATCGAGCCACACATCGGGCTCTCTGCTCAGCAGGGAGCCTGCTTCCTCCTCTCTCTGACTGCCTCTCTGCCTACTTGTGATCTCTGTCAAATAAATAAATAAAATCTTTTTTAAAAAAAATAGAGGGGCTTTGGTACTCTAGAGGGCTCAATTGCAACAAATGACCATAATTTTGAAATTGTCCTGATGACCACCTAAGCCCTTCCTGTTGCAAGCATTGTATGGATTGGGATGCCATGGCCAAGTCCATATACCTCTCTTTACTTCAGGTGTGGGAGGTGGAATCTCCTGAAAGAGGGGTGGGGATAAAGGGGATATGGTTACATGCCTGGATTGGGGATGGGATGGTTTACTAACAAAGTACATCCCCAGTCCATCCAAAGGACTTGCGTAGTACTATAGGTGAGAGGTTGGGGAGCTTCTGGATATTCTTCTCATCCTTGTCTTGAGTGTAGATTCTGCTAAAAGACAGAAACCACTTCTTTTCCTGAAGCTTCCACTACTGAGACACCTTGTTTAAATCTTGAAAACTTTTCATTTAAAGACTCTTCAATCCCGACTGTGGAAGAAAAAACAGGAGGAAGATACAAATAAGAAGGTTATATTCTTCCTGAGTGTAACAGAATCTGTGTTCAGAGTAACATCATAAAATAGAGATATAAGAAACTTGACCCTGAAAATAACACCATAAAAAGTTCTCTGCCTTAAGTTAACATCTGGTTAGAGCCAGCAATCAATGACATCATCTCAAGGGGGATCATACTTTATTATCTAAATCAGATGGACATTGGAAAGGGTATGTGCTATGGCGAGTGCTGTGAATTGTATAAGACTGATGACTCACAAGCCTGTACCCCTGAAGCAAATAATACATTATATGTTAACACAATAAAAAAATCAGAACAACCTGAGCATGAAAGGAGACCCTATTAATGTTTATACCCATATAACAGGCATAAAACCAGGGCTATCTTAGACCAACAAGAATGTATGGTCATCTAATTGTTTCTAAGTCCCATAGTCCATATGTTTCTGTTGGATTATTACAGAAAATGAAGGCAAAATTTGAGATAAATATATAAATGTTTAAGTATATAATAATATACTGCGTTCTGAATGCACCAAAATAGATCCATGTACCAAAGCCACAAGACAAGAATACTCCAGACAAAATGCTAGGAAGCCAGTTGTTTTAAAAAAATTGAAGAAGGAGGATAAAGAAAAGATAATATTCTTCTGTCTCATAAAAATACAATTTATTTATTTTTTTAAAGATTTTTTATTTATTTGACAGACAGAGATCACAAGTAGGCAAAGAGGCAGGCAGAGAGAGAGGAGGAAGGAGGCTCCCTGCTGAGCAGAGAGCCCAATGCGGGGCTCGATCCCAGGACCCTGGGATCATGACCTGAGCCAAAGGCAGAGGCTTTAACCCACTGAGCCACCCAGGCGCCCTAAGAATACAATTTAAAATGATGGCCCAAGGGCTCTTGGAATAACTACTACTTTCTAGAAATTTATGGCAAAATGATTAATGACATAAATTATATGAAGTTTTTTTTTTTTTTGAAAGTTTGTTTTTATGACCTAATTTTATTTTGCAAGACCTAGAAGGACCACGAATATACTCACTCTCCATCTAGGAGACACAGGCTTATAGTTACACCTTGACAAATACCAACCCTCCTAGGTCCTTAGTTTAAAAAACGTGTAAGACATATAAAGTCACAGCAATGATGAAACTATCTCTGCCATCTTTGTCATCAATGACAGAAAAGGAAAAGCCTTCTTCAAGTTCAAGAGTTTGAGTCAAAGTGATCAGATCAGAACCGTGACACTATTGCAGGAAGGTGAGCAAAAGTGATAACCCAAGGCATTTCTAGAAGCCTACTTACTGCCCTAGTCCTCCTGGAAGAAGCACTCTGGGGAAAGATTAGTGAGCATGCATTCAAGCCTGTGGCCAACTTCCAAATCTGAGTTCATCTTTTATTTTACACCCTCATACTACCTCTGAGGTTTAGGAGCTCACCTGTTTTGTCCAGATAATTCAAAGGAAAAGAAGCCCAAGGTTTCTGGCAACAAGTCTTTCCAAGACTGAAATGCAATATGCTCATCACAGATTAACTTGCCAAAGTGCAAGTACAGCTGAGAGTCAGGAATGTGTTGATAGTGTGCTTCCCTGGACGTGGAATGACAGTAGTCCCCTACCTTAAGAACTTATTACCAGTGTCAAGCTAGGTATTACTACAAGATGGCAGAACACACCTCAGGTATAAGGTGAAAAAGCTGTTTTCATAAACACAAAGGAAAAGTAGAGTCTGAAAACTGCTTTAAGACTCAACTAAGAATGTATGATGTCAAGTCAGGGAAGGGACTCTTTCCACTTCACATTAGACTAGATGAACTGCTGCCTCACGGAGGACATGCAAGGGGCCTTATTAGCTCAACAACACAAAGGCACAGGGAGACAGAAGGCAGTGGAAGACAGCATGACAGCAACAGGGAAGTACCTGCCCAAGGTACTTGCTGCTCACCAGCAGCCCAGGCAACAGATGGCACCCTGGGAAGCCAGATCCAAGGCAGAAGAAGAAAATGGCAAAGGGGATTCTACAGACTAAATGTTGTCCTCCCCAAATTCAGACATTGAAACGCAATCCCCAATGTAATGGAATTTGAGAATGGGGCCTCTGGAAGATGATTAGGTCACTTCAGAAGGTACATCTCATGAATGGGATTGGTGCCCCTATAAAAGAGACCCCAGGGCCGCCGGGGTGGCTCAGTCAGTTAAGCGTCTGACTCTTGATCTCAGCGCAGGTCTTGATCTCAGAGTTGTGAGCTCAACCCCACCTTGGGCTCCACACTGCATATGCAGCCTATTTAAAAAAGAGAGAGAGAGAGACCCCAGAGAGTTCCCTTGTCCCTACTGCCATGTGAAGACGCTGCAAAAAGACAACTATCTATGAACCAGAAAGTGGAATTGCACCAGATGCTAAATTGGCCAGCACCTTATCTCCAGAACTTTGAGAAACAAAATTTCTTGTTTATAAGCCAGCCAGTCTGTGGTAAGCTGTTAAAGCATTTCGAACAGACTAAGACAGGGAACATGGCTGCTCAGTTTGCTGGGTTCCCAGACACCTATGAGATGTCCCAAGGTCTCCATAAACAGACACAACCATCTTTCAAACAAGGGAAATTCTGATGAAGCTAGAAGGGTAAGTTTTAAAATGCTGTGCTAATGTGTCTTGCTAAATAGAGATTCCCCAAATAAGACACTCTGTTTTCTTTCATTTTTTCTTCAATTTGTGTGATTTTATGAATGATGTTTTTAGTTACAGCTAGATTCAAAAGAATTCTGTTTTGATTATAGTGCTTGTTATTTTACTTCCCATTGCCAAAACAAAGACAGAATACAAAACAATATGTGCACTGTTATTACAACTATCTAAAAATATGCAAACGTAAGGGCAAAAACCAAAAAGTAAGATACAGAGAAAGAAAAAAATTGTCTTTTAAAACTTGGAGACAGGGGCGCCTGGGTGGCTCAGTGGGTTAAAGCCTCTGCCTTCAGCTCAGGTCATGATCCCAGGGTCCTGGGATCAAGCCCCGCATTGGGCTCTCTGCTCAGCAGGGAGCCTGCTTCCTCCTCTCTCTCTCTCTGCCTGCTTCTCTGCCTACTTGTGATCTCTGTCTGTCAAATAAATAAATACAATATTTTAAAAAAAATAAAAAATAAAACTTGGAGACATGATAATTAAAACCAAAATTTATTGTCAATATATATATTTCTAGTTATAATAATTTTTAGTTACTGGTATTTCAGAACAAGTTTTTTTTTACAAAAATCTCTTCTCAAAACAGTTTTGAAATAAATAAGATTACTTTTGCCATAAAAATGTCAGATTTGGCAATTAATTACATACTAATATTTCAGTGAGTCCTCCCCATGTTCTAAGTGTTGGATGTTAGCTTAAAATGTGTTAGGAAATAAGATAGCATCTGAGTGAAAAAGCAATGGATGGTGCCTGGATGGCTCAGTCAGTAGAGTGTGCAACTCTTGATCTCAAGATTGTGAATTCAAGCCCCACATGGGGTGTAGAGATTACTTAAAAATAAAATCTTTTAGGGGTGCCTGGGTGGTACAGTTGGGTAAGCATCCAACTCTTGGTTTCGGCTTAGGTCTTTTTTTTTTTTTTTTTTAAGATTTTATTTTTATTTATTTGTCAGAGAGAGAGCACACAGGCAGGCAGAGTGGCAGGCAGAGGCAGAGGGAGAAGCTCCCTGCATGGCAGGGAGCCTGATGTGGGACTTGATTCCAGGATACTGGCATCATGACCCGAGCCAAAGGCAGCCACTTAACTGACTGAGCCACCCAGACGTCCCTTGGCTTAGGTCTTGATCCCAGGGTGGTAAGATCAAGCTCTGCATCTGGCCCTTGCTCAGTGGGGAGTTTGCTTGAGATTCTTCTCTCTCTCCCTCTCCCCTCCACCCACACATTCTCTCTCTCTAAAATAAATAAATTTTTTAAAAATGAAATCTTTTAAAAAATTTTTAAAAAAAGGAAAAGAAGCCTTTCTCTTGGAATGTTATTAGCTTAATATTGATAGTTACAACAGTCTTATCTAGAAATTGGTTTTAAAAATGTGACTCCAAGTCCATTGATTATTATGTGTAAGGGCAAAACTATAACCCTGGCCTCCTATCTCCTTGCCCAACACCATTCCAAACCCCTCCACTGCTCTGAAACACAGCTAAATCCTTGTTCTTGTGCTATCAGAGCAGAAACATCCTTATTTCAAAAGATGTATACATTCCTCATTGGACCATGCCAAACTTGATAGCCAAACAGCACACAGGAAGTTCTTGTGCTTTTGACAATGAGAGGCTTCCAGAAATAAAACATATCCATTCAACTCTAGTAGACTAACTCCAATGAGAATGGATGGACAATTTTGCATATTAGCATAGTTAGATGTATAGGAATTCTCCAGAGATGGTGAAATGGCAACAGACTTCTAGGAAACACATCTGTTTATGATGTTAGAAACCCAGGCACTGACCTCATGAGAAGCACCTTACACCACTTCTCACTTTAGCAAATATCAAGGCCCAAAGGTTGGGTCAACAAGTGGGACTCCAAGAAATTTTTTTTACATCTATGCAAGATCAAGGCCTGAAGACAGTAAGCAACAGCTGGATGTTGCATTTGGAAGTGTGGCATGTAAGCCAACAGGAGTCCCAATTACCTTGCCAACTAGTACATGTTCCTTCCCTGGTAGTCTGGGTTCCTCTGTATCTGTTTGAGTATCTGATTCAGAAAATTCCTCCAGAAATCAAAAACCTAATAAAAACTAAATCAATACATAAATGAACTGTATTTCACGGTATTCAGTACTTGCCACAAACACAAAATCTTAAAGAAATGAGAAAGCATTCCTATAGGAAGGGAATGCAAAATTGGAATCAAAGTTATTTTCAGGGATAGTGAATATCAAGTCCCACTCCCTCCCCCTTCATTAGATAAGTGAGCAATGACCCAGAAAGGCAGGTAGAAGGATGGGGGGATGAAAATATTTTCATGTTTATGTATAAATGAATCCTAAACCACCTACCTGAATTCCCTCTTCTTTTTCTTTCACCATTCACCAATATAAAAAGGGAAAGTGGAAGGAAGTTAAGAAGTAACTACTAAGTGCCAGAAACTCTAATAATGGCATCAATCATTCACTCAAAAATATTATAAAGCATATTCTAAATGTGAAGCATGATACTAAGGACACAACCATGAATGAGACACAACAAATGGCCTCAAGATTACATTGGAAATCAGTTAGGAAGTAAATAGGCAATTACAATACAATTAATGGTTGCTCTTTTGGAAGTATATACAAACCACGAGGGAAGCACAGGGAGTACTTAACTCTAGCAATAATTAAAAGCAAAACAGATTATAAGACACCTAGAAATAAATTTTATTTATTTATTTATTAAATATTTTATTTATTTATTTAACAGACAGAGATCAAGAGAGGCAGAGAGAGAGGGTAGCAGGCTCCCTGCCGAGCAGAGAGCCTGATGCAGGGCTCGATCTCAGGCCCCTGAGATCGTGACCCGAGCCAAAGGCAGAGGCCCAACCCACTGAGCCACCCAGGCGCCCCACAGGAATAAATTTTAAAAGAGAGGGGTATAATGTTTATTAGAAAAAACACTAAGGGACACCTGGGTGGCCCAGTCAGTTAAGCGTCTGCCTTCGGCTCGGGTCATGATCCCAGGGTCCTGGGATCAAGTCCCATATCAGGCTCCTTGCTTGGTGGGGAGCCTGCTTCTCTCTCTGCCTGACACTCCCCCTGCTTGTTCTCTCTCTCTCTCTCTCTGACAAATAAATAAATAAAATCTTTTAAAAAAAAAACCAAAATAACAAAATAAAATTTTGCTAAAAAATAAAGGAAGACCCAAATAAATGGATATTCAAGCCATGTTCTTGGTTAGAGAGCTGTGACACCATAACAATATCAATTATCCCTCCACCATTCACCTATAAATTTACTGTAATTCCATCAAAATCTCAGTGGGATAAAAGGCGCTGTGTAGAGACACTAGTTTTCAATCCCAACACATGTTTTTTAAAGTCTCTTTCTTAGTAATAAATCTTCCAAATTTAGGCTGAACACTGGCCATACATAACAAAGAATATAATTTCAAGCTTTGCAACAATTAGGTACACATATGGCACCAAGTTCTGCCAATAAGGTATAAATATAAATGTTGTATTATAGCTACTAGGAAACCCCCTCAAAGGCAGCCAGCATGCCCCCTTTGCCTCTTTGTCCTCACTTGCCACTTCCCATGTTGTGGTGGGAACTTGAGCAGTCATTTTAGAACATGAGGTCAAAGCCAAATACTGAGGATAGTGAAAGAGCAGGATAGAAAATACTGATCTCCTATTAATCATGTACCCACCATAGTGTCCCTGGACCAAGTTTTGTTTGATGGAGAAATAAATACACTTTCATCTAGTTTAAACCACTGTTGGTTTTAAGTTTTCAGCTGAATCTGGTCCTAATCAGTAGCATGCCCAAGAGTGAATGAACAAGAATAGCTAAAAAAAACTCCGACAAAGATGAATGAAAGACTTGACATCTTAGCTGTTAAAATATATTCCAAAGCTCTAGTAATTAGACAGGGTGGCACTGGCACAGGAATAGAAAAAAGTTCAATGGGACAGATTTTAGAGCCTAGAAATGGACCTCTGTGTGTGTGTGTGTGTGTGTGTGTGTGTGTGTGTGTGTGTATGACAAAGTAAACATCTCCAAACAGTGGGGGAGAAAAAAATAATTCAATGTAAAAACAATAAATATATAAATAAATAAATAATCACTAAATCCCCATCTCACATCATACAAAAGAATTTATTCCTGATGGCTTAAAAAAATCCCTAAGTATAAAAATAAATGATTATAAGAAAATATAGAACATTTCAAATTGTGAGATAGAAAGGTCTCTTTCAAAAAAACATAAAACTCAGAAGTCATAAAAAATAAAGAGATATCACAGTATAATTTTTAAAATGCTATATAAGCTATAAACAAAGTTACTAGACAAATGACAGACTGGACATAAAGATTTGGAATATGTTCAACAAAGAGTTCATACCTATAGTGTATAAGAGTTTCTGTAAGGTAAAAAAGAAAAGGTTCAATAGCAATGTATATACACACCTTACAGGCAATACAGTGACACTAAATTCATATCTCTCAATAGTTACCCTGAATGTAAATGGGCTAAATGCCCCAATCAAAAGACACAGGGTATCAGAATGGATTAAAAAAACAAAACCCATCAATATGCTGCTACAAGAAACTCATTTTATACCCGAAGACACCTCCAGATTTAAAGTGAGGGGTGGAAAACAATTTACCATGCCAATGGTAAAGAAGAAAGAAAGCTGGGGTGGCAATCCTTATATCAGATCAATTAGATTTTAAGCCAAAGACTATAATAAGAGATGAGGAAGGATACTATATCATACTCAAAGGGTCTGTCCAACAAGAAGCTCTAACAATTTTAAATATCTATGCCCCTAATGTGGGAGCAGCCAACTATATAAACCAATTGATAACAAAATCAAAGAAACACATTGACAATAATACAATAATAGTAGGGGACTTAACACTCCCCTCACTGAAATGGACAGATCATCCAAGCAAAAGATCAACAAGGAAATAAAGGCCTTAAATGACACACTAGACATCACAGATATATTCAGAACATTCCATCCCAAAGCAACAGAATACACATTCTTCTCTAGTGCACATGGAACATTCTCCAGAATAGATCACATCCTGGGTCATAAATTAGGTCTCAACCAGTACAAAAGATTGGGATCATTCCCTGCATATTCTCAGACCACAATGCTCTGAAGCTAGAACTGAATCACAAGAGGAAATTTGGAAAGAACCCAAATACATGGAGACTAAACAGCATCCTTCTAAAGAATGAATGGGTCAACCAGGAAAATAAAGAAGAATTGAAAAAATTCATGGAAACAAATGATAATGAAAACACAACGGTTCAAAATCTGTGGGACACAGCAAAGGCAGTCCCGAGAGGAAAATATACAGCGATACAAGTCTTTCTCCAAGAAACAAGAAAGGTCTCAGGTACACAACCTAACCCTACACCTAAAGGAGCTGGAGAAAGAACAACAAAGAAAGCCTAAACCCAGCAGGAGAAGAGAAATCATAAAGATCAGAGCAGAAATCAATGAAATAGAAATAAACAAACAAACAAAAAAATAGAACAAATCAACGAAACTAGGAGCTGGTTCTTTGAAAGAATTAATAAGACTGATAATCCCCTGGCCAGACTTATCAAAAAGAAAAGAGAAAGGACCCAAATAAATAAAATCATGAATGAAAGAGGAGAGATCACAACGAACACCAAAGAAATACAGACAATTATAAGAACATACTATGAGCAACTCTACGCCAACAAATTTGACAATCTGGAAGAAATGGATGCATTCCTAGAGACATATAAACTACCACAACTGAACCAGGAAGGAATAGAAAGCCTGAACAGACCCATAACCAGTAAGGAGATTGAAACAGTCATCAAAAATCTCCAAACAAACAAAAGCCCAGGGCCAGACAGCTTCCCGGGGGAATTCTACCAAACATTAAAGAAGAACTAATTCCTATTCTCCTGAAACTGTTCCAAAAAATAGAAATGGAAGGAAAACTTCCAAACTCATTTTATGAGGCCAGCATCACCTTGATCCCAAAACCAGACAAGGATCCCATCAAAAAAGAGAACTACAGACCAATATCCTTGATGAACACAGATGCAAAAATTCTCGCCAAAATACTAGCCAATAGGATTCAACAGTACATTAAAAGGATTATTCACCACGACCAAGTGGGATTTATTCCAGGGCTGCAAGGTTGGTTCAACATCCGCAAATCAATCAATGTGATACAACACATTAATAAAAGAAAGAACAAGAAACATATGATACTCTCCATAGATGCTGAAAAAGCATTTGACAAAGTACAGCATCCCTTCCTGATCAAAACTCTTCAAAGTGTAGGGATAGACAGCACATACCTCAATATTATCAAAGCCATCCATGAAAAACCCACTGCAAATATCATTCTCAATGGAGAAAAACTGAAAGCTTTTCCGCTAAGGTCAGGAACACGGCAGGGATGTCTGTTATCACCATTGCTATTCAACATAGTACTAGAAGTCCTAGCCTCAGCAATCAGACAACAAAAAGAAATTGAAGGCATCCAAATTGGCAAAGAAGAAGTCAAACTATTACTCTTTGCAGATGATATGATACTATATGTGGAAAACCCAAAAGACTCCACTCCAAAACTGCTAGGACTTGTACAGGAATTCAGTAAAGTGTCAGGATATAAAATCAATGCACAGAAATCAGTTGCATTTCTCTACACCAACAATAAGACAGAAGAAAGAGAAATTAAGGAGTCAATCCCATTTACAATTGTACCCAAAACTATAAGATACCTAGCAATAACCCTAACCAAAGAGACTAAGAATCTATACACAGAAAACTATAAAGTACTCATGAAAGAAATTGAGGAAGACACAAAGAAATGGAAAAATGTTCCATGCTCCTGGATTGGAAGAATAAATATTGTGAAAATGTCTATGCTACCTAAAGCAATCTACACATTTAATGCAATCCCTATTAAAATACCATCCATTTTTTTAAAGAAATGGAACAATTAATCCTAAAATTTATATGGAACCAGAAAAGACCTCGAATAGCCAGAGGAATATTGAAAAAGAAAGCCAAAGTTGGTGGCATCACAATTCTGGACTTCAAGCTCTATTACAAAGCTGTCATCATCAAGACAGCATGGTACTGGCACAAAAACAGACCCATAGATCAATGGAACAGAATAGAGAGCCCAGAAATAGACCCTCAACTCTATGGTCAACTCATCTTCGACAAAGCAGGAAAGAATGTCCAATAGAAAAAAGACAGCCTCTTCAACAAATGGTGTTGGGAAAATTGGACAGCCACATGCAGAAAAATGAAATTGGATCATTTCCTTACACCACACACGAAAATAGACTCAAAATGGATGAAGGACCTCAATGTGAGAAAGGAATCCATCAAAATCCTTGGGGAGAACACAGGCAGCAACCTCTTCGACCTCAGCCACAGCAACTTCTTCCCAGGAACATCGCCAAAGGCAAGGGAAGCAAGGGCAAAAATGAACTATTGGGATTTCATCAAGATCATAACCTTTGCACAGCAAAGGAAACAGTTAACAAAACCAAAAGACAACTGACAGAATGGGAGAAGATATTTGCAAACGACATATCAGATAAAGGGCTAGTATCCAAAATCTATAAAGAGCTTAGCAAACTCAACACCCAAAGAACAAATAATCCAATCAAGAAATGGACAGAGGACATGAACAGACATTTCTGCAAAGATGACATCCAGATGGCCAACAGACACATGAAAAAGTGCTCCATATCACTCGGCATCAGGGAAATACAAATCAAAACCACAATGAGATACCACCTCACACCAGTCAGAATGGCTAAAATTAACAAGTCAGGAAATGACAGATGCTGGTGAGGATGCGGAGAAAGGGGAACCCTCCTACACTGTTGGTGGGAATGCAAGCTGGTGCAACCACTCTGGAAAACAGCATGGAGGTTCCTCAAAAAGTTGAAAATAGAGCTACCCTACGACCCAGCAATTGCACTACTGGGTATTTACCCTAAAGATACAAATGTAGTGATCTGAAGGGACATGTGCACCCGAATGTTTGTAGCAGCCATGTCCACAATAGACAAACTATGGAAAGAACCTAGATGTCCATTGACAGATGAATGGATAAAGAAGAAGTGGTATATATATACAATGGAATACTATGCAGCCATCAAAAGAAATGAAATCTTGCCATTTGCTATGATGTGGATGGAACTAGAGGGTATTATGCTTAGCGAAATAAGTCAATCAGAGAAAGACAACTATCATATGATCTCCCTGATATGAGGAAGTGGAGATGCAACATGGGGGGTTTGGAGGGTAGGAAAAGAATAAGTGAAACAAGATGGGATTGGGAGGGAGGAAAACCATAAGAGACTCTTAATCTCACAAAACAAACTGAGGGTTGCCGGAGGGAGGGGGGTCGGGAGAGGGTGGTGGGGTTATGGACATTGGGGATGGTTTGTGGTATGGTGAGTGCTGTGAAATGTGTACACCTGGCAATTCACATACCTGTACCCCTGGGGCTAAAAATACATTATATGTTTATAAAAAATGTATATACAGTATTTAAAAAGGAAATTTATAGTTAAATAATGGTGGTCAATAAATAGTTGAAAAGATAATCACTCTTACTTATGAGGCAACTTTATAACTGAATGTGGTATCTTTTGCCCTTCAGGTCAGCAAATATTTTTTTATTTTTTTAAAAGATTTTATCCATTTATTCAACAGAGAAAGAGATCACAAGTAGGCAGAGAGGCAGGCAGAGAGAGAGGGAGAAGCAGGCTTCCCACTGAGCAGAAAGCCCAACGTGGGGCTCGATCCTAGGACCCTGAGATCATGACCTGAGCCAAAAGCAGAGCCAAAAGCCTTAACCCACTGAGCTACCCAGGCACCCCAGCAAATATTTTTTAAAGATTGATAGTAATCTGGAGAAATTAGTGCTCACACAGAATTGGTAGGAGGATAAATCGATAACCTTTTTTGGAGAGCAATTTGGTTTTTCCTTTTAAAATGTTCATATTTTACTCCTATGAATTTATGTGTCAGAAATACTCCCTCAACTGCCCAAAAATATACACTTAAAATTCTTCCTTACACCACTATTTGTAATTACAAAATTTGGAAGCCATGCTAATATTCATCAGTATGGAAATAATTAAAAACACTTGAGTTCACCCACACCATGAGCCATGTAATGTAGAAAGATGCCTCGGAAATACTACTTAATTTAAAGAAGCAAGCTACAGAAAAATATGTATGTAGCATAATCCCATTTTGACAAAATAATATGTATAAAAAAATCACTGGATTCTCAGTCATGCTCCATACCTCTGTTTGATTTTCATCTTAGCATTCATCCTTGCCTCTTTTCTTGTTTACTTCTCATGTGACCTGAACCCTTTGCCAGATTTTGAAAACCATGGTGATTGGGATATTATTTTCTGTATTGTTGAAGACTGCCTCTCTTGAGCTTAGAACAGTGCACCTATGAGGTACTCCATAAATACTGCTTGAACAGGACAGTGAACAGGACAGATGTAGCCCGTGTTCAGAGTGTTTGATTTAGACCAGAATCAGCAAATCTTTTCTTAAAGATTCCAGATAATAAATAATCTAGGTTTGTAGACCATAAGGTCTCTATTGCAACTACCCACATTTCCCTGGTAGTGCTATAGCAGCCACTGATATTATGTAAATGACTGGATAAGTGCGTTCCAATAAAACTGGGCTTGGAAGAACAGAAAAAAAAATCACTGGATAAACGGAGGTTAAAATGTTGACCATGGTTATTCCTGGGGTTGGATTTGCTGGGACTTACTCAGCTATTTTGCTAATATTCGAATATTGCCTATGTACTGTATTTGTAATCAGAGAAAAAACAAACGTCATGGCTTAAGGAACTCTTCATTATCTGGAAACTATCTCTCCGATCATCTTCACTTCTCCCTACCCATCAATTTATGCTCTAGGTCACACAGAATCACATACAACTTGTTTCTCACATCCTTGCTTTATTTAGTTGATGCAATAATTCCCACTCCCTGAGCCACAAAAGACTCCGACACAAAAACATATCCAGCTTTTATTCATCACTTCATACTCAGCTGAGCTGTCTGCATCTCCAGAAACCCCTCCTTAGACGTCCAACTCTCCACTCTGGCTGGCTTAAGTGTTCCTTGTCAAAGGTATCACAGCATGTACTTCATTATGTCAACATTTGTTACAATGTTAGGTCAACACTGCATTGCAATTATCACTTAACATGTCAATCTCCCCCATTAAACTGGGAGATCTTGAAGGTAGGGATGTGCTCATTGCTCAGGGCACTTAGGTTACAAATTCCAGGAAGGCATGCAACATGGCACCATTATTCACTAACCTAGTATCTGACAGGTAGTGGGCACATTGATGAATGAATAATGAATCATGAATGAATTAACCACCTACCTGATGTACTTTTGTAGTCATCTCTTCAGTTGGCCTGAGTCAATGCCTAGCTCCATTCAAGAACTTGAATTTGAGGAATAGACTTAATTCTTAATTAATCAGTTCTTAATTCAGCAGAGGTGAAAAAAAAAAAAACGGATGCACAGTTGTTCACAGCAGTATTTTATTTATTTATCTTCTAATTTTTTTCACAGCAATATTCTAAATAATAGAAAAAGAAAGTACAGGTAACCAGACAACCGAGGTGTCTAACTTAAAACATGGGTCTTAACCAAGGGAACATTTACCAAGCATCCACTCTCTAGTAAAAGAAAAATGAGATTTAGTCCCTGCTATGGGCTGAATTATATTCTCTAAAACGATATGCTGAAGTTCTAAACCCCAGTACCTCAGAATGAGACCTCATTTCGTATGAGGGTAGTTGCAGATGGAATTAGTTAAGATGAGGTCATATTGGAGTAGAAAGGATGCTTAATCCCATGATTGGTGTCCCTAGAAGAAGAGAAAGACATACAGAGAGAAGGCCATGTAATCACAGAGGCAGAGACTGGAGTGCTGCAAACCCAGAACACCAAGGACTGCAGCCACCAGAAATCAGGAAGAAGCAAGGAAGGATTGCCCTACAGCTCTCATAGGGAACATGGTTCTGCTGACACCTGGATTTCAGATTGCTAGCTCCAGAACTGCAAGACAATCCATTTCTGTTTTTTTTCAAGCCACCCAGTTTGTAGTACCTTTTTACTGTACCTCTAGGAAACTAATATAGTCTCTATCTTCAGAAACCATAATAAGAGACACACATATGAACAAATATTTACGCCACAGAGTGATAAGACAAAAACAAAATAAAATTGTGTACAACACTCAAATGTAATAACAAGTGGTGGTTAACTCTGCTGGGGATCTATATGGGGAGGGGAGAACTCATGGAAGGCTTCACACAAACAGTGATGGTAATTTGGGGTGTGGATGATGACTACTGGAATGCAAGGTGGGCATAGGGAATGAGAGCATGTTCTTCCAGACATAGAGACCAGCCTGTGCAAAGCCTGTGAAGTGTGAAATGGCACTGTGGATCCAAGAATGGCATGTAACTCATTACTGCCCTAGTTTAAGTAGAACGGCAAAAGAAAATATTGACCAAAGAAAAAATTGCAAGAAACAAGGACCAGATCGTGCATCACCTTGTATGCCTCGTCAAGGAAACTGAAATTCATCCATTTCATTATGGGAAGCACTGAAGTTTTGAAGGGAAATACAGGGTGAGATTAGAAAAGTCACTCTGTGGAGCAAAATGAAGAAGGAATTGGGTAGAATATGAAAAGTCAGAGGCCCGACAGAATGACAAATTAGTAGGGGACTTTTTTTCTGTCCCTCATGATGCCCTCTCTTTCCTCCCACAGCTTCCACCCCTTACCCACTGATAGTCCTCAGTGACCATCATACAGGTTTTCATGTGGAAAGGAGATTACTCATTTTTTTCAGTGGCTCCAGGTCACAATGAAAAATTGCTGTACATTTAAGAGAAGATATAAAGATACAAATTTCTCTCATTATAAAGAGTTTTATAATCAGCTTTATAACATTTTTCAAGTATGTCTACGGATCCCTACTATGAAGAGGTAGAAGTTCCATGGCTAAATGTGTGGAAAATTTTGGTTTAAACAAAATAGTTTTCTCCCCTCCTGATCTCTGCAGAGCTCTTATTACTCTAATTTACATGATGGCTCTCCAAGAGCAGGGAATTCTATAAAATGTTTTCCTAATAATGCATTTGATCTCATAACCTTTTTCTGCAAATTATCACTTTCCAAAATGAAACACACTTGGGGAAATGTTGAATAGAATTTTCTAATGAGGTGGCGGTCCCTGCTTGGCTGCATTTTTGTTATGAGAACTCAGCCCTCTCAAGGATGATGTAAAAGGAGATTTCTCTATAGAGTAGAACGTTAGATTAAACTACTTCTGAAGTCACTTTCAACTCTACATGCCATTATTCTGTGGCTATTGATGAGTTCCTCATGCCTGAAATCTGATTTGTCCTATCTTCAAGACTTCATTGTTATTGATTTTTTTTAAAGGGGAGGAAATTTCACCCATTAATTAAATGGTAAACATAACTGGGCAATGAAGATTGGATTTTTTCCCCTGCATAAGGTCACTTATTCCCAGGATCAGACCACAAGAGCTTCCTTAGTGAAGAAACCCAATGCTTTCTGCTCCAGAGAGCCACTGGCTCCAACACTATGCCCAATTGTGTGGTTTCTTTATGGACATGCACCTCCAAGACTCCTAGTAACTTAAGCTGTTCTTGATTTTTCCCAGGGAAAATGAGATTTAAATACTTGACTACTTCAAAGGAATGCTGTCATCAATGATGTGAGGAGTGCTGAAAAGAAACAAAGAGAACCACTGTCTAAGGGCATGCTGGCAGGACATACCTCCTGTCAGAGAGGCTGTGTGGAATGTAACTGAGGATGACAAGCAGAAAGATGGGAATGAAGAAATCAAGGAGGAAAAGTAATTTCTTTGCTGACTGAAGAACCTGCTGCTCTATCACAATCCCAGTCAGCCCAGTGGAGGTTTCAGACCCTGACCCTCCTCCCACTTAACTCAGTTCTAAGTTACAAGTGCATTTGATTGGCAAAACCTAAATTGCAACGAGTTAAGGGAGCCTTAAAAATGTGATCTTTACCTTCGTAGCCTCTGGTGTACAGGAAGAACAGGAAGACATGCTAGAAAGACATTATGAAAGGTAGGGAGAAGGCCAAACAAACTACAATATGTGCCACCCAATAGATAGATATGACAATACTTAGAGAAGGCAGGTATTTTTGAAAGAAAACAAAACAGACTAGAAAGAGTCAGGTGAGATTCGATGACAAGTCATAATCTACTTAAGGAAGCCCCCGGTGATCTAGTTACCCTACCAGTCATTAATAGCCAGTCACACCTAAGTTGAGTCTGAGTTAAGGATGGAACATATATAGCAAACATCCTTCCACTTTCCCTTTCCAACCCTGTGGCAGACATTAATAATCAATCACATCACTTTCATGGTAAACCTAGACTCAGTTTTCGAAAAATTTTCAGAACAATGCATCAGGCAGCTGGTAATATCAATCAGAGCGAACAGAAAACTTGGAAATTCTCATCCTTCATTCAGAGTCTTTATAACATTTTCCTTTTAAAAATGGTCTGTCTGCTGGTCTGTCAGTTATTGCCACAAAAATTATATGCAAAAATGAAAGAAAACAAAGAAACAAATATAAAACAAAATTCAGTGATTTAAAAGAAACATTCATTTATTACCACTAATGCATCTGCCAGTTTGGCTGACCTAGATGAGGCATGGCTAGAGCACCTCTGCTTCACCTGTCCCTCATTCTCCCTGGACCAATGGGCTAGTCCAGGCACGTTCTTCTTATGAAATGACCAAAGCACAAAAGGGGCTACAGAAATGCACAGCCCAGGTTTGGAACTGGCACACTATCATTTCTATGCACAGGTCCCTGGCAAGAACAAATCACAAAGTTGGGCCCAAATTTAAGGACAAGGAGATACAGTTCAGCCTCTATAAGTCACCAGTAAGGGTGCAGAAGCAAGGGGTGACAGGAAATTGGGTACAATAAAGCAATCTACCAGAGGTCCTTGTCAAAGGTCATTGTCAGCTCACAATAAAATTGAGAGTAATCTCTAAGTTTCATTGCCAACAACCTTGAAAAATTCTGCCCTACTTTGTAAGGCACTGCATCTTGTCAACTAAGAAAGTTGATCCACATCAGAGGCCCATGGCAACAGTGCTGTCATCTAAAGACATCAATTTGTTTCCATTATTCAGTGCTATTTATGAAGGAAGTTCATACATTTAAATTTGTGATGTTGACAGTCTCAGGAAACAAATATAGCCTGATGGTAATAATAAGTCCTAGAACATATACGGTGTTATACATTTTTAGTGTACTGATGCCATGATTAAAAGAATTGCTAACAAAATATGTTTTAACCATATAATAGTATAAAAACATGCCATTTAACTATAAATCTTCACAACATGAAAAGCAACTATGTGATTTGGTGTTATATACTGCATTCATAATCACTATTTTGGCACCAGGTAGTAGAAAACTGTGACTACATTTACTGAATCCACCAATGCTATAAATGTGTTTGAATAATTTTTCTACCAAGAAAGCTACATTTCAGAACACTTCATGGTCCTGATTCCTTTTAACAAAGCTTAGTCTTAGTACTTGCATTAAAGATTGTCTTTCCTCTTTCTCCCTCCATGCTCAAATCTATAATCACCAGTGATCATGCAAGATGGGGAAAAGGGAAGGAAAAGTTGTTAGTTTAAAAAAACTAAGTGAGAGAATACTTTTAAGAGAAAAATTATCTTTCAATTATAACATCTTGGGTTGCCTCTTGGGTTGTTGTAGAAAGATATCCCTTAAGATTATGCAGGATGGTCCAGGAGTGAAGAAAAGAGAATTAAATTGTTCTGTGCAATAAGTAAGAAATTTTTGTGGAAGTGGGGGTGGTGGTGTCTGAGAACATAGTAGAAACTGGGGAAGAGATAAAAGAGGTTGAAGAGAGAAAAAGGGGTTCATGGCAGGAGACCAGAGAACAGATGGCTATGTGGAAGTCCAGTTGTGAGCATAGCTACTGATATTAAAGGAAAGGGATAGCTGATAGTCTATTTTAAATTGTTTGCTGGCTCTGCTGCAGTATCACACAAACCTGACATCAACCTCCAAGTCACTGGTAAAAGTCTATAGTATATTTCATAAAAATCAGAAAAAGGAACTCTTCCTTTCAGGTTAACCAAAAGCAGAGAAAAGGAATATCCACAAAAGATGAAATAAAGAAGCAGCAGAATTTGGTGGAAGCAGAAAACATGAGCAAGAGGTGATTAGACGAAATGAGAGCAGGGTTGCCAGGTAGAATAAATGACATCCATTTAAATTTTAATTTATGGTAACAAAATTTTTTGCAAGGTCTCAAATATTGCAGGGACATACTTATTCTTAAGAAATTAGTATTGTTATTTACTAAATCTAGAACCTCTAAATGTAAACCTCTTCTACAAAAAAATCCTCAGCTCTGTTGTAGCAAGTTTGTGCTTCCTTTTTTAACTTACAATGGGGTTTCAGGTCAGTTTTATTTAAATTCATTAAACATTATTCCCCACCTTCCAACAGACAGGAGGACCTGTGAAATTCCAGAGAAGTGAATAATACTAAACTTATCAATTGACCTTGTTATTAGCTATTAATCTATGTTAACCTAGTCACCTATTCCCCATGTCTTTTTGGTATGATGATAGCACTTTAAAATGGGGACTATGCTCCCAGTGACTTTGCCTCCTATGCAACAGAAAGAATATAAAGTAAAGACTAGAAGTAGACTTCTTTTTCTGGCATTATAGACAAATTAGATACTCTGAACAACCCTCACAACTGAATCAACTGAAATGCAGGATAAAATGTTTCTTAAAATATTTTAAATGTATCATTGAGCTGTCACAAAGGAATCTTAAAGAATCCAAAAATGAAATGAAAGCAAGAACTCTAGGTGGTAAGCAAATATGAAACTCTGCATGGAGAATCTGTACTAAATCTTAGAGACACATTTAATAAAACTGCAGAGTGCACGGCTGGTGGGGGTGTGTGTAAATCCTAGCTACTCCCCAAGACAGGGCATCAAATGGAAGATCCTGCACAAAGTTGAGATCACCAAGGCCTACACCCTCAGAAAAAATAATAAAAAACCAACCCCTGCATGCTGAAAGCGATAGTCCACCTCCACCTTGACACTGGGTGGAAAAGGAAAAAATATTCTCCTTGAGCTCTCATAACCACAGAGTGCTCTCATGGGTTCACAGTCTAAATTCACACCAACACTGTGGTCCAAACACCCAAGCAGAGAATTTCAAGTGGCCCCAACGCACTTCTGAAAAAGAACAATGACCGCAGCATGAAGTTGTTGAATCTCCCCGAAATCCATCCTGAAACCTAGCCAAACAAACAAAAAAGCCTTGCAAAGACTCCCCACCAAAAGTAGACCCATCCAAATAGAAATGTGGGGACCACCTGGTGAAGCTGAGAGGAGCCTTCCTTAGCTTCAAGTGTCAGTGCAAGAACTATCCAGGGGGATGGGAGAGGACCAACACTGGTACAGTGGGCTTTCCTTTCAGAATCTCAGAAATACCCCATCCTTTCTCCCCCGTGCTTTCCACTGGCACACCTGTGAGAAGCCAGCTGACTTGGGAAGCTGTGTCAGCTTCCTACACTACAGAGCAAAGCAGGAGAGAGATGAAGAATAGTGGCACGGGCAACCACGCAAGCCACCCCTTTCCTTCTTGCTGTGGGGCAACACTTGTCAGTGACTGTGAGGGGCAGAGCCTCTGAGACTACGTTGAACTCTTTGAAGTCATCTGGTTGGTACTGTGGCATAGCCTTGACGGGCACAGAAATTGGTATCAGAAGGGCGACTCTGCTAACAAGAAAAATGCCCTTATACTGGTTTTGTGATCAGTTGGTCAGCAGCAGGGAACCTGAGCAGCGTCCAGAACGGCAATCTTTTTTACACATCAGGAAGCCTTTGGTGGAATCGTCACTATAGGAACCTGGAAGGCAGCTCATATATCTAGTGAATTTATAACCCTAGCAGAAAATTTCAGAAGACAAAATGTTAGCTATATGTTTTGGTTACAATTGAATGCATTCAATAAGGTGCCACAGGGAAGCAAGGAGCTTGGAGAAGATTTGGTTGGCTTTCAGAAAAGGATGAAAGAGAACACAGTCCACAAATTCAAGGATTCGTATGGTACAGGAGGCAACTGCCTCTCAACCCCAAACAGTAAAAGGTAACATTGAGCAAGTTTTGGCATACCAAAGCCAATTAAAGCTCAGCTTTGGGGCAAACATCTGGTCAAGTTATGGACATCTGAATTCAGAGATCAAATTCTTCAAAATAAGAATGGTGTCAGGGAGTAGAGTTTGAATTAACAGTGTGGTATTCAATAAACACTGTCATTGGAAAATTGGCTCAGGGAAAAGATACTGTGCCTATCTGAGATTTGATGATGTTTTTTAAAATAGAGATACTAAGATTAGAAAATGATGACCAACTTTTTGTAAATCTGAAAACCAGATGAAACATTTCAATCCCTGGTGGGGGGGGGGGAGCAGTCCTTACCAACAGTAACTGAAGAAATAGAAAATCTGGATAAATCCTATAACCATTATATAAATTTAATTAATATTTTAAAGCTACCCCCAGCAAAAGTAGGCCCTGAGAGCTTCACAGGCATATTCTACTAAATATTCAAGTAAAAAATAACTCTAATATTACATAAATTCTCTCAGAAAACATAAAATGAAGAAATGCTATTCAACTCATATTCTGTCATAATTTCATACCCAACTCACACAAAGACAGCACAAGAAAGAAATCAATCACACAGGTCAGGATAAACTCATGAACACAAACATAAATATCCTAAGGAAATTACTGTAACTTTGAAGCCCAAAATGTGTAAAATGATCATGTAATATGATCAAGTCAGTTTTCCTTCTCAGGAATAAAAGTCCGGCTTTAAATTAAACATAAAAATCTAAATGATCATTTCAATAGATGTAAGAAAAGCATTCAATAAAATTCAATATCCACTCATGATTTTCAAAAAGAAAACCTCAAGAAACCGGAACTAGAAAGTCTCTAACTTATTAAAGTATATCTAAAAATAACTATCAGCAAAGCATACTTAAACATAGTGCTTCCAGCATTTCACTGTCATACACTGTCTGGTAAAAGACATGGATGCCTATTTAATACAGTTTCTATTTAACATTGTACTAGAGATCTTAGCCTGTATAGTAAGACAAGAAAAACAGACCAAAATGGATTTGAAAGGAATAAATATGTCAGTATTTGCATATCCTATTATTATCTACATAGATGTCCAAAACAGCTGCAAAAATTCATTAGCAACAGAGTTTAATAATTCCTGTTTACAATGCCAATTGCATTGCTCTACACCCTCATCAATCAGTCAAAAACTCATAATTTTTAAGATACTTTTTTTTTTAAAAAAAGATTCTTTTAGCTAGGGAAAAAAGCTAACCAAAGAAATAAAACATTTTACTGAAAAAAAATATAAAACTTTACTGCAGGACTGTGGGAGACCTAAACAAATGGAGAGATATGCAAGATTCTTGGATAGAAAGATTTAACATCATAATGCAGTTAATTCTCACCAAAGTGATATTTAGATTCACCTGTATACTTTTCAGAGCCCCAAAATATTGTTCAGAGAAACAAGCAAAAGGAAAACAACTAGGAAGAGGAAAGTTAACACAAATGTCAGGGTAGTTTCCTTTGGGTGGGGCTGAGAAGAGAATTAAATTCAGAAGCGGTTCACAGGAGGCTTCTGAAATCTTAGTTTCTGTTCCTTAAACCGAGACACAGGCCTTTGTTTTATTATTTTTCATTAAACTTTACATTTGAGTTTTACACACTTTGACTATATGTTTGCAAATTGAGATTTAAAAAATAATATTAAACAATTTGCCCAAATTGTCTACCAACCTATGGTTTCCCCCAAAATGCCTGGTAATGTTAACCTACTAGACTTGGTAAGTACAAGAGGGTCGACATTTCTTCTTCAACCTATTTTCTATTGCCTAGTACAGTACCTGAGATGGAAAAATAGCTCCATAAATATTTTTTTTTAATGAGTGAATAAACAAAGACTCATTAATCCCCTATACTGGCATGCATCCATGCCAACGCCAATTATTCTCATCCTTAGAACTATGCTTCGTATTCATGTATCTCTAAGCCCTGCTGGTGTTCTATTATTTCCTGCCCACTGTCTACTGGATTTCCTCTCTGCTGAAATACTTGACTCACTTCCTCATATATGTTTAATGAAGTTGTCAGCAAAGCACTTTCTCATCAGACAGCCTGGCTTACGTTTTACTTAAGCATGCCTTATTAGCATGCCTAATTCTACTTCCAGAAAACACAGTTAATTAAACTACCAGATCTGTGAGTGTGGCCTGGCATCACTCTTGGCATTTAGTAGCATTTCTACACCAAGGGAAATTGAGGAACCCAGCCCTTCTGCTGGGACTTGAGTAGCATGGCAAAGGCCGGGCCTGTCCATGAGGAAGGAGCTGAGGCAATAGTTGGACGACTGTATGAGCTTGGGCTCAGACACAAGCAGCAACAGAGACTGGAGCCCATTCACTGCAGCCCTCCCCAAACAAATACCTGAGGTTCTGGGCTCAGTCCCCACAAAAAGCTGCCATTGCATTTTTAATGCATTTTTAAAAAGAGACTTACGGTATCACACTTCCCAGGGGCTCATGTTCATGAGTGGCTTTGGGATAAGGTGTCTTCTGATAACCTTGACAGAGTAACATTAAGCAACTTGGGGATTCTAGGCCTTTTGGGAGAGAAACTGGCACTATGGGACAGATGTGGCCAAGTTGACGTATATCCAGACTAGTTCACTCTCAGGCAGCCACAGAGATCTGAGTCTATCAGAGGTTCCTCCTTCTACCATTCCTCCCCAAGCTTCCCTCCAGGTTCCAAGGCTACATGTGTAAATTAAGTTCTTCCATTAGGTCTCAAAACTCCCCTAGGAGTTTTGTGGTTCAGGGTTAATTAGATACAGAAACATAACAAATTCAGAGTAGGTAAGTAAACTTCATAGAATTCTAGTTCTTGGGTCTCAATTTCTTCCCAATGTGGTTTATGCCAGAATCATGACGTTGAGACCTCCAGCAATATGTCCTCCAAACAGCACCAGCAGTTTATGACCCTGGTAATAGAATTCAGGTGGTACTACTTTGCCTGACAATCCAAGCTGCCTCTCCCCCTAAAGATGTATAGCTTTGAGTATGGTCATGCAACCCCTCTTAGCCTCTCTTTTCTCATTTGTAAAATGGGGATCACACGGCCCTCCCTGTGGAGTTATTGAGAGGGTTAAGGATATGACATATATGAGATGAGTTACACAGAGTAGATACCCAATAAATGGAAGCTATCTGTACTAATATTATCATTATTATCCCATTACTCTCTCACAATGTCTTCTGGCCTTGCAGAGATGATCTCTCCCTTCCTTCCCATAAGTGTTCAATGAGACATAAGCATTGACGACACTGAAGTCAGAATATTCTGGGTTCCAATTATGACTTTGCCAATTAATAGGGCTATGACCTTAAGCAAGTTACTTACGCCTTCTTAAAATCCTTTGGGATAATAATAGTACCAGACTCAAAAAAATCCTTAGCAGCTAATTCATGCAATCAGTTTCCTAGGTTCTATGTAAACAGTAATCATTATTATTACTCCCTCAATTCCTCAACTCCAATTCCTACTATCCCAATGCAGATATTTATACTAAGAAACAAATTATTAACAGATTCAACCCTAAGAATAGGTATTTGTTAACGAAGAGAAAGTTCTTGTTAGCGGGAACACCGGAGAGACACTTCTGAATAGGAGGCTCTCCCGGCCCCATGGGTCCCTCTTTCCATACCCACAGGATTGAAAGCACAGCTTCGGAACTGCCCCTGACATCCAAGAGGAGCCTGACGCCTGCTCTGAATGCTGAGAGATCAAAAAGACTGTTCCTGTTCACATTCTTAGAAGAGTACAACAGGGGTTTTTAAACAACTATTTCCTTGATATGATGGTCTCTCCAATTTTTTTTTTTTTTTTGGCAGTCGTTCCCTCTTCTTTTAATTTGGCCATTTAACATCTCTAATTAAAGTTACTTCTGTAACCCAAAACCACTGTGAATGTATCTTGCATATCTACCCTGGGGACACATACACATAGGGTATTGCCAAGGCTCACTTTGAGCAGTGCCCCTGTGCCTTGTGGGAAATGGAATGTTGCGGGTGGGGGGACGTACTGGTGGGGGTGTCTTTGAGGCTATTTGAGGGCCGGCTGATCTGCCTGAGCAACAACAGTGACTTTTTTTTTTTTTTAAGATTTTATTTATTTATTTGAAAGAGACAGAGAGCGCACCCGCACAAGCAGGCAGAGCGGTAGGCAGAGAGAGAGGGAGAGAGAGAAGCAGCCCCCCGCTGAGCAGGGAGCCTGATGCCAGGCTGAACCCCAAGTCCCTGGGGTCATGACCCAAAGGCAGACGTTTAACTGACTGAGCCACCTAGGTGCCCCAACAACAGTGACTCTTACAGCACTTTTCTTTCATAGTAAAATTCCTTAACATTTGTAATAAACTAATTGGGGGATCATCTGTTTATTGAGTATACACACACACACTGGATATTGCCTCCACAATGCTCATTCAGTTACCACAACACGCCCAGGACCCAGCACCATACTGCCCACCAAGTATGTACTCAATAAATATCTACTGACTGAAGGAGCAAATCTGAAGTTTCCAATGCAAGGAGATTCTTTATGTCCCTCTCTCCTTTGGAATAAATTCCATTGATGGGTTAGCATTTTAGGGGCCAATAATTCAGAACTATTGAGAGAGAGGAGGAAAAAAGGAATCAGCTTTATTACTTATATAACTGGATTGAAGCATGTGGCCTAGATGTGTAACTACAATGACTTACCAGCAGCCACTCCTCATCCCCAGCTGAGCCATCAAAGGCCTCCTTGACTGGGTCAGGGAAAACGGTATATAGCAAAAAGCAGACCAAAATAAGTCTATTCTATAGACAGGGTCTCCAAAGAGACTGAAAAGTGGAGGGTGGCTGGCCAAGCCACAAGTATTGAGTGCTTCCCAAAGGCAATCAATAATTGCCTCATCCCACCTGCCATGCATGGGGAGAAATGAGTGGAGTGATGGATTAAGAACAAGGCCAGATGCATCATTTCCAACTGGAAAGACCTGCCTCCATCAGCAAGCCATTAACATGGGTCCAGTGAGCCCCAGACTGTGGTCATGATGCTGAGTCTACAAAGGGCCAGCAAACTCATCGTGACAGGTGACCAAGAAAGGACCACCCAGACCTGGCCTGGGCTTCCCCTCAGGAGAGAGGGAGAATGAGGCTTTCACGCTGTGAGTCCTTAGTGCCATCAGAGACAGAAACACACACACACACACACACACACACACACACACACACACAGCACTATCACTTTTCCTAGAACCCTGCCTAGCCAGCTTGGAAAGTATCCCCAGGTTTCTATGTAAATAGCACTCGGAACAGTTGAGACAATGGTCCCATCCTGAAGATAAAGTGACAGCTTAGGCTTTTCTGGAACTGGGACTCTTTTTTTTTTTTAAGATTTTATTTATTTATTTGACAGAGAGAGATCACAAGTAGGCAGAGAGGCAGGCAGAGAGAGAGAGGGAAGCAGGCTCCCCACCGAGCAGAGAGCCCGACATGGGGCTTGATCGAGGACCCTGAGACCATGACCTGAGCCAAAAGCAGAGACCCAACCCACTGAGCCACCCAGGCACCCCTGGAAATGGGACTCTTATCAAAGATCCCTGAGGAGGGGGGAGGGAGCAGGGTATGTCCTGCATACTGTCCAGAGGCATTCCTCATCTCCCTTCCCCTATACCTCTCTCTCATTTCTCTTCCTCTCTTCTGGCAGGAGGGCTCCCCCACAAAGTTCTCATTGCTCTCACTAGCTCCCGGAGCCCACTCAGATCTGGTCTCCCTGAAGTGTCCCCCAAATCACAAAATTAAGTCTCACTTTTTTGCATCATTATTCTCATCCCCCAAACTCAGTCTCCCTCAGGAAAGCTAAACTAGGAACTGGGATGAAAACCTCTCATTGAATTAGTTCACACAAAAGTTCCCCTTTTTTTGTCCAAAACACAACTGAGTAGAATTTCACCAAAGGTGTGTCCCTTCTTTGCCTCTGCACATAGTCACATCTGAATGTCATTCCTGGAATACTGTCGCAAGCAGCAATCTCATGGGAAACTAGCCTTGGCAGATGCTGAAACTGGCCTTGGGCTGAAGCTGATGTGGAAGAGAGCAGAACAAAAGATGAAAGACACAACGGAGCTGATGATTGTAACATGCCTGAAGCCTGCCCTTTTCTTCCTATAGATTTCTCCTTTGTAACATAGGAAATTTCTTATTGTTTAAGGGCCAGGATTAGGAGAAAATGAGTAAACAAAGCAGGTACAAGATCAGATTCTGTTGCTTCCTATAGATTTCTCCTTTGTAACATAGGAAATTTCTTATTGTTTAAGGGCCAGGATTAGGAGAAAGTGAGTAAACAAAGCAGGTACAAGTTCAGATTCTGTTGATATTTTATTCATCACAGATTTTTTCGCATTAATGCTGAAATTTTAAAATGCTATAAATGCTATAAATTAAAATGCTATAAATGCTATAAATGCTATAAATCTGTATTACTGTTTTTTGGTGTCCCTCTCCCAAAAGTGCACCCAAGACAAGTTCCTTAGCTGCACCCCTCAAGTGCTGACCCAGCTACTTTCAACTGCAATTTTTGTTACTTGCAGTCAAAGTCACATTCAAAGTGAAAAAAAAAAAAAAAGAGTTTGATAAAAAGCTGTCAGGGAAATTTGTTATCCATATGGGATAAATGTTTGAGTAAGATGCTTACTTCAGACAGACCCCAGGAAAAGCCCATATGCTAGCACTGCATTGTGGGAGAAAGGGAGAGCTAATGCATGGAGGGGAGTTACTGAACTGGCCACAGCTTTGCAACCAACACAGCTCATTGCTTGGTCTCACAGGATGTCTCTAAGAAGGCCATATGAAACCACTGCATCTTGGAAATCCATGGGAAGAGGATAGGCAAGGAAACAGACAGCTGCATTTCCTCTTTCCCTCTTCTCTTTCTTGACAGAAGTCCACCTGCTAGGGCTTTCACTCTCTTCCACTTCCTTGTTTTGCCCACTCTGGTCAGCCACTGCAGAAATCTGAGCCTCCATAGGTCCCATCTAACCAGGGTGCCATTATGACAGACTCTCCTTGTCAGTCGGTGCTGCACAAGGGGCTCCTCAGGCTATGGCATCAGTGGCCATGGCTTTATGCCCATGAGAGCAAAGTGAGCCATTGCTACGGTCCCACTGTCCAGGAAGCAGAGCAGGTGGCCAGCATCCTGGCTGAGCCTGGTCGATCTAGATCCCTACCTCTCCTTTTAGGTAAAACTAATTTCTAGGGCACTAAAGACCTATTTAAAGAACAATAAACCATAAAAGTACTAGAAGAAAATAAAAGTGTGCTTCTATTATTTGGGTTAAGATGGACTTCCTTAAACAAGACACAAAAAAGCAAAATCATAAGGAAAAAGCCTTACTAACATAACTGTACCAAGAATTAAGCTTTGTGTAAATAATTTCTTGACTGGGACAATTTTGCCCCCTAAGGAACATCTGGCAACACTTGTAAACATTTTTGCTCACCAAAACTGGGGAGGGGAATTTGGATATTACTGACATCTAATGTACTGAGGCAGGGTCACTGCTAAATATCCTACAGTGCACAGGACAACCCCACATCAAAGAATTATCTAGCCCAATATTTCAACAGTGCAGAGGTTGAAAAAGCCAACCATAAACAAAGTTAATAGGCAAGTTAAAGACCAAGAAAAGTTGTCTGGCATATATATATATATATCCCCAATAAAAGATTAGTTTGAGATGGAGACAGAATTACAAATCAATACCCAAAAAAATTCAACAGAAAAAAGTGAGATCATTTCTTATCCTTTCAATTAGTAAAAATTTTCTTAGACCCAATAATATCAAATGATAATGAGACTATAGGATTGGAAGACTCTCATATCCTCCTGGCAACTGTGTAAGTAAGTACAACTGCCCAGTACAGAAAGGTATTCAACAGAATATTTTAAAATCTGGGATACTCCTATCACACCAGCTGAACATCTGCAAAAGTGAGGTGTGCCCCTTTTAGGTCTATTCCTTAGAGCACCTAGTGAGAGGTCCTCCATGCGTTTCCTCTCTTCATGATGATGGAATTTAGAGCTACCTTTGACCTAGCTTCAATCATGCCTAGAAGGCTAAGACAGCAGGAAGGTCTGTGATTGGCCACATGGACAAAGCCATCTTTTTACCTGAACTGTTCACCTTGGGACCATTATGTGAGAGAACATACATGTCAACTTTCTTTAAAAGTTTAAACTATATTTGGGGGCCCCTCTGCAGAAATAGCTTTCTTTACTCTAACAAAGACATTGTATCCGGGTGCAGTGTGTGTAAAAGCAAAGGAAAAGGTCTGGAAGACTATACACAGAACTCAGGAGTTTCCTCGTGGCTGGGGGATGGGTTTGGGAATCAGCCGTCAAAGAACTCTTTCTGTGATGTTTTTCTTTTAAATAAGAGACAACAGTCACACACAGTGCATTTTAAAAACTGTGCATTTTTAAAACAATTTACCAGATTATGTTGCCAAAGCACATTCAACAAACAGCAACAACTAGTAGTAAGAGGCAGATGCAAGATAACAGAAGCATATATTTGCACTCAGGAGACCCAGGTCTGCAGCTATGTTCCAAAGTCTGTTTGCTGCCAGACCTTGGTCAAGCTGCTTCATCTCTGAGGCTAAGCCTTTTCATGTATAGCATAAAGACAATAACACCTCCCTCACAAAACTGTTGTGAGGAATAAAGAGAAGCATGTGTGTAAAATTCTTAGAATGGTGCCTGGTCTTTGGAAAACACTCAATAAATGAAATGGTGGTGGTGGTTGTTGTTGTTGTTGTTGTTAGGATATGTGTGAAAAGCAAAAGAAAAGCTCTCTATTCTGCTAGAAATATATACATGAGAATAAAAATAAAGGGGTATATAGCTGGTAAGGAAAGAACGAATGAAACAAAATTCAGCCCCACTTAACATGCATACATTGAGCACATATGATGTGCTAATAGGTCAGGAGGGGCAGTACAGGCAAGCAGGAGGCCATGTGCAAATAGATGAAACAGGGAACCACATCCTGTTCATGGAATCTCAACATGAAAGTAGGAGGGCTGAAGGGTGAGGAAGTAGGAGGGGTGAGCGGCCAAAAAAGGAGGGGCTTTGAATGCCCTGCTGGAGAATCTAGTAACATTGTGGAGCCACGGTGGGTGTGCAGGGGACATGGCTGGGAAGCCAGAGAAACAGGAGAGGCTATTGCTGAAGTTACATCAGTGAGCATAGAAAGAGCAAAGGCGACCCAGAAGAAAGGCTATTTAGGTGGCAAAAGCCAGTAAGAGATGATCCACTAGACTTGGGGGAAGAGACAAGGAGCTGAGGAGGACACACTGGCTTTCTAGTGGTGATGACTGACTGCACCTCTGAACTACAGAGATCAGGAGGTGGCTGCCTCCCTAGCAGGAGGAGGGTCTTTTCACAAAGCCATCCAATTCCCTGGCTACCAGGTCTGAGAGTGTGAATGCTTGGGTGGCACTGCCAGATCCTGCGGAGGGATGCTCACAGGCAGGATCAGGAATACCTTAGAGGAGGAGAAAGACAGCTGCTGGCCTCTGCCCTCCACAGACCCCTGGAAAGTGGCATCTGTCTCACGGCCAGTAATCTAGGGCTTCCATATACCCTAGAATGGCCCAAGTCCACCTCTCAGCTCATCTCTGTCTTTCACGGGCATTTCTAGCTGCATTTAAGCCTTACAGGTTGCAAAGGCTAGAGAGACAAAAGATGGAAATGTGTTACCCTGTATTAGAGTCCCTGGTATCTATGTGCTCAATCATTCATATTTTCAATTAAACCATGAGGAAATAATTATGCAAACCAGAACTTCACCATCCACAGGGAAATGATTTAGTTTATTATCCTTGAGAGGCTTGTACCAGGGCATCTAAATCTTTAGATAAGGAGCTAATTTAATTTTGGTACCCCTTCTGCTAAGATTTCATACTCTGGGGTAATATATCAAATAAAAAAAGAGAGAGAGAGAGAAAGAAAACATGTGAGATCTCTGGGTCAAGAAAATTAACATGATTATTAATAAATAGAAAGGTGACTGTTATACCTCAAAAGTCTACAAAGTTCTTTCTCACATGCATTTCCTCTTAAAGAATACACATTTATTCTTAAAGATAATAGGAAGCAAAAATTTCAAAAACACAACACCTGAGTTATACTTGAGGCCAACTATTCTAGGAAAATTCCTTATTTTTATACGTTTATATCACCAAATTTATAACAACTTGAATCATAGAGTTTTCAAGCTGAAAAAGACCATTGCACAGAACTACACTCACTTCAGAGGTGAAATGAAGGCTCCAAGTAGAGCAATAGCTTGGTGAAGCTCACTCAGTTGGTTAGCAGCGCAGCTGGGGCGAGGACCCAGGTTTTCTATTCTCAATCCAGCATTTTCTCCTCTAGACTATACTATCTCCATTCCTGACATCTAGCCATTTGTTTAAAAATTAAGTGTTAATTAGAATTTAGATTCTAGGGGCACCTGGGTGGCTCAGTTGGTTAAGTGTCCAACTCATGATCTCAGCTCAGGTCATGATCTCGGAGTGAGTTCAAGCCCCACATAGGGCTCCACACTGGACGTGGAGCCTACTTAAAAAAAAAAAAAAATTAGATTACGGGCATTGGGGAGGGTATGTGCTATGATGAGTGTTGTGAAGTGTGTTTAAGCCTGATGATTCACAGACCTGTGCCTCTGGGGCAAATAATATGTTATATGTTAATAAAAATAATTAAAAAAAATAGATTCTAGCACTTTTCATGTTATACGGAAATTTTTGTGTTCTTCACATCTGTCTTTCCAACAGACTGAGTTCTGAGAACCAAAAGTACATATTATTTATTTTTTATATATGCCTATTGCCCAACAAAGGCTCTGTGAAGTAGTTAGCACACACCAACAAAATCTTGTTGAATTGATTACTCTGTTCTCAGTGGTACCATGAATATTTGCTGCCGGTCCTTCCTATCAAAATCTAGCATGTTCTGGGTTGATTTTATGTCTTTACAATTGTCTACATCTCACTACTTCTTTTTGTTCTATTTATGTACTTCAAGTGGAAAAGGCAAAACCTGACCTCTTTTCTTATCCCCCAGGCTCCTCTTCTTTATTAAGCTGAAATCAAAAATATTAAACCACAAAAAAGGCTTTTGGTTCATGCCCCTCCTCCTGTAGATAGCAACGAGCACAGATGTTCTTTCATTGGATTTGATTAATTCTTTCATAACGGAATAAAAATTAACTTCACAGAAACAGTACATACAGCCAGAGGTAATTCAATGCCTAATGAATGAAATATTACATAACCAAACAGCTTAAGTGGCTATTCTTGATTCAAAAGGCACAGCCTCTCTATTTTACAACATTTAATTTCCTCTCATTCTTTCTAATTTTGTCATTGTGTAGTAATTACTACTCTTTGAAAACCATGCCTTCCGCTCATCCCATTCCCACCCTTGTAAATGAACCCCGCCCACCCACACTAGACTTCACTGGGCTTGATTTGAAAAGTCACCACACACAAAAGCAGGTCATCTCTGTCTCCAGGATGCTCCCAGGCCCCCTCCTGCTTTCCCATCCCTCAATTTCTCCCACTCAGTTTCCAGGTTCCTCCACACCCTGACATTTGGGATTTGTGCCGTGGCCCCATACTTTCACAGTAATGTGGACAGATGATTCAGTTTGGACTTGCTGTCCCTCCAGGATGGAATTTCTCAGCTCTGCCTTCTTGCTCCCCTCTTTGACAGCCAGAAAGCAGAATTCTGCCTCTGGCCACAGCACTCTTAGGAACACAAGCTCCAAAAAGCCCCCATCTCACAGAGGAGGGAGCCTAGCAGGCATCAACACTGCTCACGTTCCTATTTCCACTCATGAACTCCACATAATCTTAAACTCCACATAATCTTAAATGCTCCCCCTCATCAGCTTCCCTAAAACCTTAGCCTATAAAGCTCTGTACCCCCATACCTTGCCTCTCCCATCCTCCCCTTTCCTTGGAGAGACTGCCTCTCCCATGATGACACCCATGGCCCTTTGCAGGGTTGGGGGTGGCTATGGGTGCTCCTCACTGATCTCTTCCACTTCGAGACCATTGTCCACATGCACCCTCTCATTAAAGGGCTGTTCCACCAAGGTCCTGCCTTCTGACCACTTATTCCCTTTGTCATCAACATTTTTCCCTACTTCCTGGTTACTCCCTCTCATGCATTAAAGTACTTTAAGTAGTTAGATCACTAAAAATTGTTCTCACCCCACACTGTTTCTCTGTTAGAGTTATAACTCAAAATCTCAGTCCCGCCCAAGCTCTCTCTTCCCAGGTTCTCTGTGGTCATTCCCACCATCTCTGTTCTTCAGATCCTTTAGGACCTGTGGGCCATCAAACCACACCCTTCTTTATGCAACAGTCTCTCCTCCCATTATGCTACTTTGATTCCAACGTCCTAAGGGATCTCCACCTTCCCTTCTTCTCTGTGCTCTCATACCCTGCCTAACCCTAGGTTAATCAAGCTATCTGATGTTAAATACTGCTAGAGAAAATCCTGTGTGCTGTGGTAGTATTTTCTCTTTTGTCATGCACCTCTGTTCCTCTCCTTCCTCTGGCCACCTCCATGGAATGAAAGCCAAGGGTCCGTTCTCAGTCTTCGCCTTACCTAACGTGACCTCCAACACACCCCATGTTCTGGCTTTCCTCCTACCTCGCAGCTGCTCCCTTGTCATCTCTCTGACCTCTCCTGGAGCTGCATCAGGGCTTGGTCTTCAGCCCCTATCTCCTTCCTCCCCCTTACCTATACTTACTGCTTAGGTAACCATCTGAGCTCACTGCTTTAAATACCACCTCCATGCTGAAGACTCCCAAATGTGTGTGTCTAGCCTGGATTCCAGAACAGCCTTATTGAATTTTTGCCTAGGCTACCTCAAAGGCATCTTGAATTTCATATGTCCCAAACCTAGTCTTCCACATCCCCACTGAGCCCCACCTTTTTTGGGATTCGTGCAGTCTGCCCATTCAATAAAAGGCAGCTATCATTCTCTCTCTCTCGGATCAAAAACTTGACTCGACAATTTCTGATAAACCTCTACTTCACCTCTTCTGTCAGCTAATCCTGTCAGCTCTCCCTCCCAGTCTCCTTTCCATAGGAGGGCACTGGAGAGCATCACCCTCTTGATATCCTTTCATCTCAACCATTCATAACATCATTTATATACAATGGTCAGGAGGCAACTGGTTTGCAATGGTTCTCAGCGTTGGCTGTACATGGGAATCATCTGGGGTGGCACTGCCTTTAAATATTCTGCTGTCCACATCCCACCCCCAGAGATTCTTATTTAAATGACGTGGGGTATGGCCTGAAACTTTTAAAAGTCACTCCTGGGAGCAGGGCAGGGGAATCGGCTAAATGGGTAATGGGTATTAAGGAAGGCACTTGTGAGGAGGACAGGGTGTTATATGGAAGGGATGAATCACTAAATTCTACTCCAGAAACAATACTACACTACATGTTAACTAACTACAATCTAAATAAAAATTTGGAGGGGGGGCCTCCAAAAAATAAATAATAAGATCCAGAAAATAAATAAATAATAAGATCCACTCTTGGCCCCCACCCAGGTGGTTCTAATGAGCTACTAAGTTTTCTAGCCACTGTGCTAGGGCTTTAAAAAGAGAGACCTGGTGAAAACCATTAGTTTATGAAGTAGATTTCAGAATCGGTATCATACACTAAAAATAATATCCCCAAATCAAAATAAATAGTAGGCAGAGAGGCAGGCAGAGAGAGAGAGGGGAAAGCAGGCTGCCCGCCGAGCAGAGAGCCCGATGTGGGGCTGGATCCCAGGATTCTGGGATCATGACCTGAGCCGAGGGCAGAGGCCCAACCCTCTGAGCCACCCAGGCATCCCTATTTCTGATTTTTTTTTTAAAGATTTTTATTTATTTATTTATTTATTTGACAGAGAGAGAGAGATCACAAGTAGGCAGAGAGGCAGGCAGAGAGAGAGGAAGGGAAGCAGGCTCCCTGCTGAGCAGAGAGCCTGATGCGGGGCTCTATCCCAGGACCCGGGGATCATGACCCGAGCCGAAGGCAGAGGCTTAACCTACCGAGCCACCCAAGCGCCCCCCTATTTCTCATTTTTATAAGAATCTTTTTTATTCATTTTAAATAGTGATCATTTGGTGAGAAAACCTTATCACTGGCTAAAAAATTGGCCAGAATATCACCAGATCTCAGTTCCGGATCTTCTGTTTTCTTTTCAAGCACATTTTTCTGTGAATTTTGAGGGAAATGAGCTGAGAAGCTCATCACAGTTTTAGGCCAGGTTGAAGGAGTTTAACAATTTAACAAGGTTGGTTTCATCACTTGACTTTCTTTTTCAATTTTTGCTCACTTTTCTTGGCTTCTCATGGGTGACCCGTCTGCAGTTTTGTAGTGCTAAGTTAACAAACAAGAGGAAAGAGAGAATTGGGAAGTAAAGAAAAATCACTAAAAAAACACTCAAGAAGTGGTGGGGTGGGGAAGAAGGAGAAAGGAAGAGGCAAAGGAGGCCAGGGCCTGGCATTTCTTCTCAGTTCCCATGGTGGGGTGGGGTAGGGGGAGCAGGTAAACATCTAGTAGACCCTGTGAGTTGTGGGGGGACCCCACAACACAACTGAATCTAACAGTTCTCTTCCCCACCCTAATTTCTATTTTCCTCTGATCAAAATTTGTAAATATTTCCACCTGTTTAATGGAATTCATGAACACCCCAGATTAACCAAGAAATACAGATTGAGTTACCTGATTTTCTTATTAAAAATTATTCTTCTGGTACTCATTGTTCCAGGGACACCAGAAAATGTTTATCTTAATCTCAGTCTGAAACCTGAATCGTATTTCTTTCAAAACATGTCAACTAGAGCGGTGCCTGGGTGACTCAGTGGGTTAAACCTCTGCCTTTGGCTCAGGTCATGATCTCAGGGTCCTGGGATAGAATCCTGCATCGGGCTCTCTGCTCAGCGGGGAGCCTGCTTCCTCTCCCTGCCTCTCTGCCTACTTGTGATCTCTGTCTGTCAAATAAATAAATAAAATCTTTAAAAAACAACAACACAAACAACACATGTCAACCAGAGAACTATGCAAATCAATGAAAACAACTTCTTAAAAAAAAATCCCTACAAGAATATGGAGCAAATTCAATTTTGTGGTGCATTTTGCTTATTTGTTTTATTTTATTTTTATACTTATTTTACTACCCTTGCACTTCAAGCTGGAATTATGAGTACACTTCTCAGATTATTTTAAGCAAATGAGAAAAGATTCATTACGCTATGAAAACAAATATCAAAATATCTCCTATGGTCGCAATGTTCATATCTGCACATTTAACTATAATCCTACATAGGATCAGTAATACTTGGGCGTTTTTTTTTTTTTCAATTGTTTGTAATTGGACTTGTAAAACATGGAATTTTTCAATTTTTGAAGAACTGTCTAAAAAAAAGAAGCCGCCTCTCTCCAGTGTTACATATAAAAGACCTCTTTGTCACCTTCTCCCATGGAATCGGAACAGACCAACCCTACCTTCTCTCCTCTAACAAGGTAATGATGGTTTGTCTGGGAAATCTAAATCTGGCCCCAGGCAGCCTAGTGATTTTCCAGACAGAAGCAAAGGGAAAAAGCATCAAGAGAGGCTTTGTGTCCCTCTGCCGGGCGCCTGCAGCCGGCAGAACTGGGGGAAGTCTGCCACCTAGTGGAAGGTCGAGGCCAAGGCTGGTTTCTTGAAATAGTCTTTTGCCAGGGCCTCCTGGCTGTCAAGAACCGCTTCTATAAATGGAGCCCTGCGGCTGTAGCTTCCGTTCGGGACATGGTGTACTATCCAGAGAATACCCAGCACCATCTACAAACAATATGCAAACCCAAGACACAAAACGTTCCTTCCTATAAATGGAAACTACACAGTGGCGCCCTATATAAAGCCTCTTCATAAAGTGGTGCTTCATGAGGTATTGTTTTACTTAACCATCCCATCCCATTGCCACAGTGATTAGTAATGTATTCTGTGTGTCTTTTCCTATACAGTGAAAACACAAGGTGGGAAGTATACTTAACCCCCATTATTATGATTAAAGTTGTACATGTGAATTTTCTGCACAGAGAGTGTTTTCCGGCTGTTCATACCCATGCAATAATTTATCCCAGTTTATGGATGTCACTCAAAAATGACTGACATTTTCAAATAAAGTTAAGAGACTGGGAGCTGGATCCCAGGCCAGGCCATGCAGATATGTTTGTGCTCTCTTGTTTTGGTCCCATTCCTCACAGTATTCTAGTTTGCTTTATGTTTTAAATGCTTGTTTTAAATTTATGTTAGAGTAGCACATGTCTGCAGCCAATTAAGCCAACTGTGCTCTTTCTCCATGGGGGCCCAGTGTGCCATGGCTGCAAATGGTAGCCTCCCTGGTTGTGTATACAGCCTGTTGATTTTATGGGTTACCCAAAGGGACCCTGGAAATAGCCCTTTCCAGTAGACACTGAGGTCTGACCACAAGTTATCTCCAATCTAGGCTGCAGACACATATGTGGGGTACCTTTGGAAAGCCCCAGGGCACAGTAGCCAAGGTCTACATTGGTCAAATCATCGTGTCCATCCATACCAAGATGCAGAACAAGGAGCATGTGACTGAGGCCCTACACAGGGCCAAGTTCAAGTTCCCTGGCCACCAGAAGATCCAGAAGTGGGGCTTTACTAAGTTTAATGAGGATGAATTTGAAGACATGATAGCTGAAAAGTGGCTCATCCCAGATGGCTGCAGGGTCAAATTCATCCTTGATTGTGGCCCCTTAGACAAATGGAGGGCTCTGCACTCATGAGAACCTCGGCACTGCCCCCTCCCTATCCATGCCCACCAATACATCCTACTTCCTGTCAAAAAATAAAGTAGCACATGGATAGGTACCTATTTGAAGGCATCAGTCCCTTGTTCTATCCCTTCATTCTGTAGTCCTATTCCCTAGAAATAACTACCTGTTGGTCTGTTAAATGCTTCTTTTGCTATGTTCCTCCATAATCTCAAAATAAAATGTGTTTGCTGCTATGACTGGATCTATTGGTGGTGGACTATTTCAGTTTGTGTTCCCTCTGAAGTATACCACAGGGTAAGGTATTCCTGGGCAGGATGGGGAAATACAATGAGGCAGGGAAGGAAGCCAGGAAAGGGTAGGCATCAAACCAGCTGCCACTGTAGGAACCTAGAGTTAGAGCCCAGTGCAGAAATGGGAGCCAGTGAAAAACCGTGTGCAGTATCAGCAGTTTAGAGCTACTCTTGTCAAATGGGCAGCCAGGTGAGCTCCAGCAGCAGGAGAAACTCCAAAGCAAAGAAATGCAGAAGCCTAATTGGACACAGGGCCACTGTGTGCAGTTGTGGTCAGGGTCAGGTATCTGGGCAGGGCACTGTCGGCACCCACTAAGGCCATCTTACCTAAATGGGCAGGTCCCTAGCACACAGCCACCCCCCCCTTCCCATCTTTCCAAGTCATCATTTTTAGTCCTTCCTTGGAAACCTACGTCACTTAAAGGATATACTAACAGCTTTCTTTTTTGTTCCCATCCACACTAAGCAGTATCCTCAAACATGAAGACTTTAGGGCCCCCCATACTTCCCTTGAGCCCCTCCTCCTCTCTCCAACCTCTCCACTTCTGATTATATTTGCTTTCTCATTTACCTTATTCAATAGCTATATTTAAGTCCCAAATGTTCAGCCTATAGATTCTAAAAGCATATAGATGAGTTGGTACAGTATTTTTCACTGTAGAGTTAGTGTTCTCTATCATTACATTTCCTTGTATTTGAGCTTTTTTATGTTTCCTGAAATTCTAACTACTAATTCTTGCATCTTTTGTTTGCCTTTATTTTATATTGACATTTCCCTCTGACCTCTTGTGCCACTCAGGGATCGAGTACTCTTTTGAGTCCCTAGTTCTCTATAGAGTCTCTCTGCAAGTCCTCCATCATCCTGCTCCATTCTGGAGTCCTTCTCTCCACCTGCTGCCATCTTGAGAGCCCCTGGTATTGCTTTCCCATGATGGAGCCACTGTTGCCTGTATACCATTCCCTCTTTTTTCTTGGTATTCTCACTTTGCTTGAATATATCCTAAAGAGCTGTGTGGGAAGTAAATTTCCTTTCACTTTGGGCATTTATTTTTCTTATCTTTAGCTTAGTAAATTAATGCTTTTAATTCTAAGTTAAAAGTCACTTTTCTACTTCCTAGGGCTACAGTTCCAAAATCTGATGTTTCTTATTCCTTTGCAGATGATCTGTGTCTCCCTGACCACCTCAGAAGCTTTTAAGATTGTTTCTGGCTTTTCTAATTTCTAATATAATCTCATATTGCTGTTTACAGTTTTAAAGATTATAAAAGTAAAACATCTGTAAAGTATGGTGTTTTTTGGCTATGTTATGGGTTTTTGTTGTTTTCGTACATATTGCTATCAAACTACAAAACACTACTGAGAGGTTTTTAAAACTAATACATGGAAAGGTATGCCTTTTTCATGGGTCAAAAAATGTAATATCTCTCCAAATTAATCTATACATTTCATATAATACCCAATCAAATTTTCCACAGCTTTATTGTACATATTGAGAAGCTAATTCCAAATTTTTTATGGAAATGCAAGGGACCTAAAATAGCCAAATCAACCTTGAAAAAGAAGAAGAATGTTGGATGATTTACTGTACTTGATTTCAAGACTTACAAAGCCATGGTAACAAAGACAGTGTCATGCTGACTTAAAATACACAAGTAGATCAACAGAACAGAAGAGAGTCCAACAATAGAAGCACATATCTATGGACAATAATTTTCAACAAGGTACAAAGGCTATTCAGTAAAGAAAAAATGGTTCTTTCAACAAATGGCATGAGAACAACTGAATATCCATTTGCAAAACCATGAACTTTAAACCGTACCTTGCACCATATATAAAAAAATTAACCCAAAACAGGTCATAGACCCAAATTTAAAGGCCTTTAAACTACAAAGCTTCTAGAAGCAACACAGTGGAAAAATTTTGTGACTTTAGTTTAAGCAAAGGTTTCCTGGATACAATACTATTATTCATAAAGAACAAATTAATAAATTGGATTATATCAAAATTTAAAACTGAACAAATTGATAAGCCAGACTACATCAAAATCAGAAACTGTTCTCCAGAGCCACAGCTATGGAAATGAAAAGACAAGCATCAGAGTGGGAAGAAATACTGGCAAACATATATATCTAATAAAGGACTTTTATGAAGAATATATAAGGAACTCTCACTATTCAATAATAAGGAAACAATTTTAAAAAATGGTCAAAAGACCTGAAGAAATACTTCAAAAAAATGAAACAGAGTTTCTTAAGTTTTGACTTAGGTATACACCCATAAACACAGTGGGAAAAAAATTAGTGGCAAAAAAAAAAATGCCTAAGAAAACACTCAACATCATTAGTCATTACGGAAATTTAAATTAAAACCACAAGAAGATGGCACTACTCCTACTAGAAGGGTTAAAATTTTAAAAGACTGGCCACAAGTCAAGAATGTGAAGTAATAGGATGCCTGGAGGGGGTGGGGGTCAGTCAGTTAAGCGTCTGCCTCTGGCTCAGATCAGGATCTCAGGTCCTGGGCTCCACCCCTACATCCTGCTCCCTGCTCAGCGGACTTCGGCTCCCTCTTCCCCCTTCTCTTGCTCTCTCTTGCACTCTCTCTGTCAAATAAATAAATAAAATCTTTAAAAAAAAGAATGTGGAGTAACTAGAACTCTTACTGATGGGAATATAAAATAGTATAGAAACTTTGGTAAACAGTTTGGCAATTTATGAAAAAGTTAAACATATGCTACCAGATGATTCAGTCATGCCACCCCTAGGTATTTACCCAAGAGAAATAAAAACATATGTCCATACAAAGTTTGTACATCAATGTTCATAGCAGCTTTATTGTAATAGCTGGACACTGCTCTAACATCCATCAACAGGTCAGTGTCCATCAACAAACTGTAGAATATCCCTACAAATGGAATACTGCTCAGCAAGAAAAAGAAATGGACATGCAGCAACACAGAGGAACCAGTCTGCAGTCAAAGAAGCCAGACATTTATGTGAAATTTATAAAACGCAAGCTAATCTATAGTGATGGCAAGAAGGAAGATCAACAGTTCCCTAGTGGAGGAGGAAACTTTTAAGGCTCATGGTATGCTCATCATCTGAATTGTATTTATAGGGATATACATATGTCAAAACTCATCAAATTATACATTTTAAATATGTGCAGTTTACTGTATCTCAATTATACACCAATCAGATTGTGTAAAAAATATTACAAGACTCAACTGGGTCTAAGACCTGCTTAAGAAGTTACAATGTCTAAATGTGATTCCTATAAATATCAGTTCACTTTTTTTCTTCGCAGCAATTAAATTTATAACATCTTCATTAATCTGCATGATAGTAGGTCCCCCTTTCCCGCAAGGAATATGTTCCAAGACCCTCAGTGGATGCCGGGATCATATGGAACCCTCTTTGTACTGTTGTTTTTTTTTTTCTTATCTGTAATACGTACAGGTGATAAAGTTTAATGTATAGATTAGGCACAGTAAGACATTAACTAATAATAAAATAGGACAATTATAACAATATACTATAACAAAAGTTATGTGAATGTGGTCTCTATGGAAATATCGGACTACACTCACCCTTCTTGCAGCAACATGAGAGAAGAAAATCCCTACACACCCAGATGAAGCGCGGTGAATGACGTAGGCATTGCGACGCCGTAGAGTTAGACTACTTATTGACCTTCTTATGATTCGTCAGGAAGAGGATCGTCTACTTGTGGACCACCACCGACCGCACCACCGAAACTGCGGAAAGCGAAACCACAGATTGGTAAAGGGGCGCTTACTATGCATATATTCCTTATGGAATCAGCATGATTTACATAATTCTTGGCTCACTTTGGAAGTCCTGGTTCAATAAAAATACCTGCCTTTGCTCTAAACGGAAATATGCACTGCAGTGGCTGACTTCTGACAGTGGGGGGAGCCTGGACTGTGCATCCTAACAGTATATTGGCAATTATTTACGTTCATTTAATTCACCCAACCAAAGCTGTCAGTATACCCGTGAGAGACGCAGTCAGCAAAGGATGCAGAGACAGTCCCTTCCTCCAATTAGAAGCACCAAGTCTATTGTATGGGGGGAAAAATGACACCTCTCAGAAGGAGCATATAGTATTTGAATTAAAATTTATGAGTCAGGAGTAGAATCTTTGGACCCACCAGGCTGAGGTAAACTTGGCTCTACCTCAGTTTGCATGTCATCATAATCTAGATCAACTGAAATTTAACAATCTTATCTGGGACTATGTGAAAAACTAATACAAAGTAGACCATGGTGCTGAAAATTAAATTTAAAAATGGGTTTAAACAATTTATACTTTTTTAAAGATTTTATTTATTTGACAGAGAGAAAGAAAGAGAGCGAGCACAAGTAGGGGAAGCAGCAGGCAGAGGGAGAAGCAGACTCCCCATTGAGTAGGGAGCCCCATGCAGGGCTCCATCACAGGACTCTAGGATCATGAACTGAGCCAAAGGCAGATGCTCAAGTGACTGAGCCACCCAGGTGCCCCCAGTTTATACCTTTTAAATGGTGGTCACTAGGCTGCTGTGGGAAAAAGTCCCATGACCAGCACCTTCAAAGACTTGCTGTTGTAAGCCAGGTGTCATTATTTCACTGGTCCTGTGCTATTGCCACAACAGGCAAAAAACAGCCTTCCTATTTCATTTTGCATTGGATGATAGAAACTTAGAATTGTGTAAGTCCTCTGTTTGCAGTCAGGAAAGCAATGGGTAGACTATGGCAAGAAATCCTTGGAAAATACGACTTCTGGGCTGAGGTTCTTGGCCGTTTGTCACGTGACTATCCATTCATCCAGAAACGGATGAGCTTGATTGTATTAGTGTTCCCAAAGCCTGTGCTATTTATTTCCAAAGAGATAATTTATGCAGTTCAACAAGAGAAGGCATGAAATAGGCTGCGAAAGTCATAAATCTATTCTCTCTTTCCCTCTCTCTCCTCTCGGAAATTATGCGTGGTTGATACTTGCAATGCCTGTATTGGAGAACCATATTTATGGTTCTTGGTGCCCCAAATAGACAAATCTATAATTGAATAACATCATGAGCAATTATTAGTTATAAACAAGGATGTCAGTTCACTTCTTACCCTAAAGGCCTGTCCACAGAGTTGTACCAAAGCAAACTCTCATGCTCCTTTTGCCCAGGCTTCCTCCAAGGGGAAGTCCACTGTGGGGAATTCTGAAAAGCGGAGGGAATACCTCACCAGCAGTTACCATCTGATTATTAGTTAATAGTACCATGAAAAAAAAAGTAGGGGGTACCTGAGTGGCTCAGTCAATTAAGTGTCTGCCTTTGGGTCAGGTCATGATCCCAGGGTCCTGGCAGGTCCCCCCATCTGGCTTCCTGCTCAGTCAGGAGTCTCTTCACCCTCTGCCCCTCCCCCTGCTCATACTCACTCTCTCTCTCTTTCAAATAAATAAGTAAAATCCTTAAAAAAAATAAAAACTTTGCTGAATAACCGTTTTGACCAGTGTATGTCTCTTGATGTTCTGAATCTTTTTGCTCATGCCTTATATGAAGAATAAGTGAATTATTAATGCTTGGTATAGAGGGGAAAGTCTCCCATAATCTCTGGCCAAAATTCTCTAAAATAATAATCATACATTTTTATTAGTCAAATGCAGATAAAAAGGCAAAATTTTCAACCTACAGCAAAATTCTTCAATTGTCTATTCTTTCCTCTCCTTAACAGTTTTATTACCTTACAGAAACTTTTCTCATATCTTTCCAGGAAGAACATCTTAATGAATAGTAAAGTAGGACAGGAACAATATTAGAAGAACAGAGATCACAAGTGAATAGATTTTAAAAATTCTTCCTCACCTTTAGTTTTCTTCCAGATTCTTCTACTGTAAAATTCTCAAGCACCTGACTCATTAATATTACCTACGCTTGCACCTTATCATCTGTATTCCCTATGTTATCCAAAACAAAAGATTCAGAAACAGTTCTAGATTCCAAGTTATTCTTTTCCCCATTACAACTAATTTTTCCCTGTCTTTCCTATCTCCTCCCAAGCCCTTGGAAAGTGTTGAATCTCAGTGACAATGCTGACTTTTCCATTTAGACATTGTTGAACTGTCTGGCTATGAAGCTACATTGCCGTATATTAATAAAGTTGTAGGGATTTAGAGATTTAGTAGGTGGAACAATGTGGTGTCTCACCTGTACAGAACCCCCTAACCTATAGCACAATGAGGCTTACTCCTGAGAAAGAGTGCCAAGGGACAGGAGGGAGTCTGAGAGCCTGTAGCAGGATAACCTAGGGAAATATTAACCTGTTTTTCCCTTTCACTCACTTCAGGCAAGGAGGTGAGTCTTTAGCATTTCCTTTCCTGAGTAATTTTTATTTATTTTAATTTTTTAAAAGATTTCATTTATTAAAGAGAGAGCACGGGTGCATGTGAGCAGAAGGGAGGAGGGAGAGAGACAGGCAGATTCCATGCTGAGTGCAGAGCCCAACTTGGGGCTCCATTCCACAACCCCAAGATCACAACCTGAGCCAAAACAAGAGTCAGATGCCCAACTGACTGAACCACCAAGGCGCCCCTCCCTGCATTAGTTTTAAAAGCAGAAAACAGAAGTCGCTTTGATTAGTCTCTTGTGTCTTTTGCAAACATCTAAATTACCTACAGAAAGGATACTAGGAGCCCCAGAGGGTATAAAGACAAATAACTTTTTTTTTAAAGATTTATTATTTATTTATTTATTTGACAGAGAGAGAGAGATCACAAGTAGGCAGAGAGAGAGGGAGAAAGAGGCCTCCCGCTGAGCAGAGAGCCCGATGTAGGGCTTGATCCCAGAACCCTGAGATCACGACCTGAGCCGAAAGCAGAGGCTTTAACCCACCGAGCCACCCAGGCACCCCAAGACGAATGCTTTTAAGAGCAAAGAGAAAAAGAGGTAAACTCAGAGGATGGGAAAGAGATAAAGATTGGTGGTTCCCGGGGTTAAGAGAGATTTACATTAGGCTTCTCACCCCTTCAGAATGGAAATGTTGACACCAAGTACAGATGGCCCATGTGTTCCCACCTACTCCCATGCCAAGCATGGCACAGATGCAGACCATGACCAGCATCCAGAGGGACCAAGACCACAGGTCACTGGCACAACACTGTGTGGTAAAGAAGCTTCCAGCTGCATTTAAACTAATATAAAGAAAATTAGGAAATGTCACGTTTTCTGCACAACCCATTTGGTGCACTAAGAGTCATGTGTGGACCTCTTGTGGGGTATGACTGATGCATACTTATAGCCCACACTGATTATAGGGCTGGAATTTAACCAATTTCATTATAAGCCCATGGTCCTGACTGTTTTATAGAACTAGTATAAAGAGACGAATATAAACTCTTAGAAAACGTAACTGATGAACGAATACTGAGGGTGTGTGGTAAGTTTAAGTTTGAAAGAGTACTTTAGAATATTTTAAAATCCCTGGCCAGATCAGTGCCTTTTTCAGGAGTAACAAAATACAGATCACTTCTTTGTTACTGTTATCTTGTCTTTGTGGAAGTGGATTCAAAGCAGGACAGTATCAAACAACAAAAAATAAAAGTACTATTCCCAATATTGTACAACTTGTAAAAATTATAAACAAATAAACCCTGGGCAGATACAGGATGGCCAGAGAAGGATGCGAAGAGAACTTGCTAGTTTGCTGAGATTGAAGTTCTCTGTAATTCTCAGGAAAATAATCTAGAAAGATTTTAAGGCCTCTGATTTCTTTACCTTTTTTTTTAAGTTCTCAAAAAAAAAAAAAAATTAAAATTCTCCCTGGAGAGGGAGAGGCATACAGCAGCCAGGAGACAGGCTACCTGGGGAAGGGACCAATGTGTTAGGACTGCAGTGGAGACAACTGTGGCGATGGATGGATGTGAAGGTTACCAGAAACGGCAGGGGCAGGCCGTCTTCCAGCATTTCCAATGAGAAAGCCCCACCCCCAGAGAGACTTTTGAGTCTTGTCCTGGAGTCCTGGAGAGAGAGAAATGGAGAAGGGCTCAGCTGATATGCCTCTCCTGGTAGCCCTGGGGCTGTTTTGCTCACACCCTCCCCCCTTTGCTTGCCCAGCTCAGCTCCAGCCATACATGAGGCCTGCATCTGCATCTTCTTTACCAGGAATGCCCTCCCTAGACGTTGGTATGGCCCATTCCTGTACCTCTTGTGGGTCTTTACTCAAATAGCACCTTCGTAGTCAGGCCTTCTCTATCTCAAATTACAGTCCCAACCCCAGCACTGCCTTCTGCACTTAACCCTCTTTGCAATATCACATATTTTACTCATTGTGTGTCTTGTCTGACTCTTCCCTCTAGGGATTCTCAGAGAAGAAAGGCACAATGTCTTTTGTTCAGTGCTGTCTTCAGCCCCTAAAAGTGTCTGGAACCAAGTACATGTTTAATAAATGCTGAAATGAAAAATGAGCACATACGTTTCTATGGAATAAATGCCCAAGTGGCCTGGGCTTGGGGTACTTCTGTTTTCACAGTCAACAATGTTGCAGTGGCTGTGGCCAAGCAGCTGAGTATACAGCCAGGGGGCCTGCTGACAACCAGGGAACATGCACGTCTGGTAAAAAAAAATTAAAATTGAAAAACAAACAAATAACAAACAGAAACAAAACCCACACACAAGAACAAAAAAATCATGTCTCATACCCATCACAGAGCTGTGAATGGGCATCTTCAATCACACAGGGCCAGAGGGCAGCAGTGGTCCAGGCTGGGGCAGCTTGGACTTCAGCTCAGCTCTGTCCTACACAGGAGGGAGAAAGCAGGTGGACCATGGCAGGGCACATGCTCTCCGAGAGCTGTCTAAATTAGGTCTGTCCACTCCATGCTCGCCCAACAAGGGGATACAGCAAAGCAGGGAGAAGAGGATTGCTGCCTGCTCCTCTCCACAAATATCCACCCTCCTGTGGTGCACATCTCAACCACAACAACAACAAACTCCTTAATAAAAGAGCTGGTAATGGGGCACCTGGGTGGCTCAGTGGGTTGAAGCCTCTGCCTTCGGCTCAGGTCATGATCCCAGGGTCCTGGGATTGAGTCCCCGCAGCATCGGGCTCTCTGCTCAGCGGGGAGCCTGCTTCCCCCTCTCTCTCTGCCTGCCTCTCTGCCTACTTGTGATCGCTCTCTCTCTGTGTCAAATAAGTAAATAAAATCTTTGGAAAAAAAAAAAAAAGAGCTGGCAAAATTCCCATCTGGGGAGAGGAAAACCTCACCACACTTTTATATGTGTCCTGATGTACAGCTCAAAGAACAAAATAGCGTAATATATAATCCCTGTTTGCATGAAGGTTATTCTCTTGGTGTGCAAACAAGACTGAGAAATAAATCCAGCAGCATTTTTCTAACAAAGGGTCCCATACAGCAGACAGAGAAGGGCTGATAATATGTTTATTCCTGGAGTCTGGCTGGCATTTGAGTTGGAATGCAGAAATTTTTTTGCAGTCTTAGTATTTTTATTTTTTTAAAATCAGATTTTGTATTTAATTGTAATCTGCATTGTAAAGATTTTATTTATTTATTTGACAGACAGAGATCACAAGCAGAAGGACAGGCAGTGTCGGGTACGGGGAAGCAGGCTCCCTGCTGAGCAGAGAGCCTGACTCAGGGTCCATCCCAGGACCCTGGGATCATGACCTGAGCTGAAGGCAGAGGCATTAACCCACTGAGCCACCCAGGCGCCCCTGTAATCTGCATTGTAAAAAAAAAAATGTTCAATCACTTACCAGTAAACTGACTTAGCTTTGCTTCCCAAGGCTTCCAGACAAACTGATGTGCCACCAAGTTGTGTCAAGAAATCCCATGATTTTGAATTCACCCTGACACTGTGAACCCCCAAAGGTGTAACCCTAACTAGTAAATGTGGAATTCGGATGTTAGGAAAAACATCATCTTATGCCAAAATATATGACAGAGACAACTGCTATGGCTCTTCAGGAAAAGCCAAAATATTTGGAAAGATTATATGGAGTCAGATGTGAACACGATTATTCAAACTACCGCCAGGGAAGAAGCTGTAAGATACAGACTTTTTTTTTTTTAAATGAGGAAACGAGTCATTCTTAAAACAAATATATAGCTTTTTTTTTTTTTAATATAAATGGAAAGTACATAGGCAGTAATAATGGAAATAAACATCTTCAACTCTGGGCTCTTTTTGAAAGACACAAGATGATTTTTTCAAACGATATAAGATGCATGGATAAATCACGTTCATACCTTACAGTGTTAAGTAGCAAACAATTTAAGTTCATAATGAACAATGACTGCTTTTCAGTAGCTTGAAATTCTAGTCATTTATTTCATAATTCTCATGAGTAAAAAAAGGAAAAAGCTAATCATGTACCTTAATATTGTCATTTCTGGATTACTCAATAGTATAAACAACTCTGAAGAAAAAATAGAGTCCTGTGTTTATCACAGGTATAATAAAAATAAAAAGACATTTATCAAGCATAACTAATGTATTAAAAACTGTATTTTAGGATAATGTTTCACAAACACAACTCCAACATTTCTCTTTGGTTCAGGAAATATAAGAGGTAGGTTCAAGTAAAGTAAGTGCCTATTACATCACTGGATTTTCACTAAAAAATTGGCAATTTATAACAGAAACCACTAGAAATCAAATGTGAGTTTAGGAACTAAATTAAAAAGCTACAGAACAACTTTAACTAATAAATATCTAAGTCTTAATCACACAAATCAAAACAAGATGGCTGACTACAAAAATGTAGTAAAATAAAAATATGCTATCAATATTATAAATTTTCTATATCATAACATGTTCCTAAAACTGGGGGCAAGAGAGAATATGAATTATATGTGTATAACTTGGACCTTTCATTTAAATGTAGGTACCTAATACATAATATTGATATATACTACTATTAAAATGTACTAATCTCCTAAGTTTGTGCTGTCCAAATTGAGAACTGCAGGTTCAAACAAATTCAACAGTGTGGGGGAAATGAAAATATCAATCACCCATGATCAACCTACCCATGTAATTAAGAAATGTCAGATTACTAATAATGCACCCTAGAAGCTTTCCTGATTAAAACAGAATCTGACTCAAGTAGGAAACAAAGGACAAAGAGAGATGCTCTGAAGAAGCTGACATAAATAAGAGGGTTTTGTCTCCTGGTGCTTTTCAAAGTGATGACAAAATAAATAGAATCTTTCAAATAAGTTGCCTTGTGTTGATAATTTAACAGTAATATACTGACAATCAGTGTGCCATTCCAGGAACCAAATAACCGTGCAAGGAAAATGGAAAAGAGCCCACTGAAATAAATATTATTTCATCACTCCTCCTTATACAAAAATATAAATGGACTACAGTATTTGCATGTCCTGGAATTCTGCCACTTAAGTTCTTCCTCATTCAGCTTCAAGAAAGATAAGGATAGAAGCCCTATACTTATTTGGCTGCTGTAAGATATGTTTTCATGCAATGATTTTCTATTAATGGTTCTACAAGGAAATTTTAAGCAGTCTATAAAGACATTCCAAATACATAAAACAACTCAAGTTTCAAGTTTTTCTGATCATTTTGTTTTGTACAAAAAGACACTTAAGTATTAAGGGACTGGTATGTACTTGAACCAACCAAAATAAAGATTAGTGATTTATAATTATCACATAAAACATATTTAATTCGAACAATACATTTTTCAGATTTAGGACTCAGGGCATAGATGTGTAGAAAGGTACTAATAAGAAAAGATAAAATACAATTTTTCTGGCCTTTTCAAAATTGTATGAGCTTATCAAAACTATGATTTTTGACATTTCTATATATATATAAAATTGAGCCCAAATGTTTGAAATAATCATTGATATGCTCTTCCTTTTTTTGGTGAGAAATAAAGGCCTTCTTTTGCTATACACTTGTAATTCTAGGAGAAAAAGTCACTCCAGAGATTGTTGAAAATTTCAATAATCATGCTAAAGCAAAAAATTCAACATGTCATTTCTGGGATACTCCTAAAGTTTGCTTCATATTTTCATAAACCACATAACTGATGCCCACAGCAGGGAGCACCTTCATGAAGTTTGGAGTGATGCCTCTGTAAAGTCCTGGGATTCCTTCTTTAGAAACTATCCGTCGAAAGAGGCCAACCATGTTCATCTGTTTGTTTCCTTCTATCATGGCTAGAAAAAAAAAAAAGAAGAGAAAAGAAACCAGGCTAATTTAATATTCAAGCATGCTTTGTTATTATTGTCATATATAATTATGATTCCAAATGACATGTGAGAATATAATAAAAGGATAATATTTATTCCAAGGGGCTCAAGAAAGTACCCCTTTATGTAATTCTCCTTGCATGGCACCTGAGAGTGAGGTCCATAATTATAATAACAATGATAACAACAGTTATCATTGAGTGATTACCATGTGTTAGATACTGGGTTATTTACCTTATCCACCAATTCTGCGAGGTAAGTATTATAGCCATTTTATAAATGAGGAATTGGAGGCTTAGAAAGATGGAAAAACTTGGCCTGGTCCACTTAGCTAGTAAGGGGAGAACTGAGAGCCGATAGTCTTTCTGACTCCAAAGTTCACGTACTTTCTCGAGCCCTGCATTGCCACCACCACACCTCATTAATCACACACTGAAAAGAGAGTAGTTCAATCCTGGGAATTAAGGGGAGCAGGGGGAACACTCTGGGGAACTTGGGAAAAAGTAGGATTCCAGGGTGGTACAAAAGACCTCAAGAGGCAAGAAAGGGGGTAAGGGGAAGCCCGTGTTGCTGGCACAACAAAGACAGGGGAGGGAACATGCAGGTGCTAGGGGACACTGCTGACCGTCTACGTGGTTATTACACGGAGGGCACCCAGTGGCGGGAGGCGGAGAAATAAAGTGGGGCCAGATTACTACAGGCTTTAAAAGTCCCACCAAGAACCTCAAAGTTTATTTGGAAGACACTGGAGATCACAAAGGTTATTGCACAGGCATAAAAGGATCGGAACTTGACTTTAAAAACAACATCCTTGTGGCCCACGGGAGGACTGAAGTGGAGTTGGCATACGGGAGCGGAGGGACTGTCAGGTGATGCTGCCAATCAGACAGCCTGGGTTTGAAGTCTAGCTTCACTATTTACCAAACGTATAACCTTAAGGAAGTTACTTAATCTCTCTTTGCCCCAGTTACTCATCTATAAAATACAGAGGATATTAGTATCAATCCCAAAGATGGCTGTGATGGTTAAATGAGAGAATACATAATATTTGGTTACTATGTTGCATTTTTCTCTCCAGCCACATGATCTTTTGGTGCCTCAAACAGTCCCCATTTCCCCTGCTTTAGTGCCTTCACATATACTTTTCCTTGGGCTAGAATGCTCTTTCTTTTCCACCCCACCCATCTTTGCCCAGCTAACTCCCACCTGTCTTTCCAGGAGGAGCTTAAATGATAACGTTCTCAGGCTCCCAAGTAAGGCTAGGGATCCTTGTTCTGTGCTTCTCCTAACAAAGCGTGTTAACAAGGTTGTTTACTTGTTGATCCTGTGTTTTCTCCACTCAGCAAAGGCAGGGACAACATCTGTCTTGTGGACTGCTCTGACCCTAGAGTTTCCAGCACCTGACCATGGGGCTCTAGAAGTAGTCATTAATTAATGAGTGATGACTCGGTTGGGGGTGGGGGTTGTTGGTACTTGGAAGAGAGACTGGCCAGCAAAAGAGCCAAAAAGAAAAGAAATGCATTGTGGACTCTGAGAAACAAACTGAGGGTTTTAGAAGGGGGGGGGGGGGGGGGGGGGATGGGTGAGCCCAGTGATGGGTATTAAGGAGGACATGTATTGCACGGAGCACTGGGTGTTATACGCAAACAACGAATCATGAACACTACATCAAAAACTAACGTTGTATGGTGACTAACAGAAAACAATTAAAAAAAAAAAA
>NW_019154093.1:72464397-72467467 GCF_002288905.1 Enhydra lutris kenyoni
GGGGGGGGCGGGGGAAGCAGGCTCCCTGCTGAGCAGAGAGCCCGATGCAGGGCTCGATCCCAGGACCCTGGGATCATGACCCGAGCTGAAGGCAGAGGCTTTAGCCCACTGAGCCACCCAGGCGCCTCAGGCCACATATTTTGAATAGCAATAAAAGCCAGCAAGGCTTAGGAAAAGAAAATACTCAATGAGCTGGCAGAAGAGCCAGGAGGACACAGTGTAATCAAAGCTAAGGGAGGGGCTTCTGGGTGACTCAGCCATCTGACTCTTGATTTCAGCTCAGGTCATGATCTCAGGGTCATGAGTTCTAGCCCCACATCAGGCTCCCTGCTAGGTACAGAGTCCACTTGGGTTTCTCTTTCCCTCTGCCTCTCCTCCCACTGCCATATGTTCTCTCTCTCAAGTAAATAAATCAATCTTTAAAAAAAACCCAAAAAACCAAACCCACCTTGAGCCTGCATGCGTGTTCTCACCAAAGCCAAGGGGTAGCTGGCCAGCTGGCCACAGGTGCTGGATAAGGCACCACACCCCAGCAGCACTACAACTCCGGGGTTTACAGAGTCTTTGGCATAATTATCCAGCCAATGGGACTTCAAGAGCTGCCAGAGAAATACGAAGGAAGAAAAACAGTGAACAACCAACTCGACAACAGCTCTCACTCAGCATGAACACTTTCTTAGCCACTCTTGTCCTTAGGAGAGACAGGCCACATTTCTGCAAGATCAAGGGGTACACTCCCAGGAGCAGCAGTCCCTGGAGGAGGCAGCAGTTCTGCAGGAAGCGGAGAGGTGAGGGCGGAGCCAGTGGTGATCCAGAACACCTGAGATTTGCACTGGTTGCTCCTTTTCTTCCAAACTAATGTTAAGATCAACAGCATTCCAAACACAGTATCTCAAGAACATTTCTTACAGTATTAATAAAAACAATATAATTTTATTAATTGCATCAATTTTATACTTTACACATATATTTCATTTTGTTGTTTCCCTGAGGTAGAACTATTCTTCCAATTTTAGAAACAAGGGAAAGGAGTCTCAGTGGCTTTTTTTTTTTTTTTAGATTTTACTTATTTATTTGACAGAGAGAAACAGTGAGAGAGGGAACACAACAAGCAGGGGGAGTGGGAGAGGGAGAAGCAGGCCTCCCGCTGAGCAGGGAGCCCAATGCAGGGCTTGAGCCCAGGACCCTGGGACCATGACCTGAACCGAAGGCAGATGCTTAACCGACTGAGCCACCCAGGCACCCCTCAGTGGAATTTTTTTTAACAAGGGTGCAGAATCAAGGGTATTGATCTCCAGGCTGTGCCTTTGCCCCAATTAGCCTACATCCTTGTATTTCCATCAGAAGGCGATGACTGAAAGTAACTGTATAAAATATGCTAATCCACTTTTTAAATATATGATATTTTAAGTATAAGAATCTATGCTAACATGCGGGGGAAATTATTGTTATGCTAGTGCAAGCAAAGTAATATACTACCTAAAGCAATCTACAGATTCAATGTAATCTCTACTCAAATCCTCATGGCAATTTTGTTTTTAAAGATTTTATTTATTTGCTTGACAGAGAGAGGGAACACAAGCAGGGGGTTGTGGGAGAGGAAGAAGTAGGCCTGCCCCTGAGCAGGGACCCCTTTGTGGGACTCAATCCCAGGACTCTGGGATCATGACCTGAGCCCAAGGCAGATGCTTCACTGACTGAGCCACCCAGGCACCACAAGCCCATGACAATTTTTGAAGAAAAAGAGAAAACCACCCTAAAACTCATATGGAATCTCAAGGGACCCCACTGAGCCAAAATAATCTCAGAAAAAAAGAATAAACTAGGAGGCCTCATACTCCCTGATTTCAATAGATACTACAAAGCGGGGTGCCTGGGCGGCTCAGCCAAAAGCCTCTGCCCTAGGCTCAGGTCATGATCTCAGGGTCCTGGGATCGAGCCCCTCATTGGGCTCTCTGCTCAGCAGGGAGCCTGCTTCTCTGGTCTATGTGTCTGTTTTTATGCCAGTACCATGCTGTCTTGGTGATCACAGCTTTGTAGTAAAGCTTGAAATCAGGTAACACTTTTCCCTCTCCTTCTGCCTGCTGCTCTGCCTACTTGTGCTCTCTCTGTCAAATAAATAAATAAAATCTTTAAAAAAAAATAGATACCACAAAGCAACAGTAATCAGACAATGTAGTATTGCCATAAAGACAGATACACAGATCGATGGAACAAAACAGAGTCCATAAATAAAGTCTTAAATATATGGCTAAATGATCAACGAGACTACGCACTGGAAAAAGAAGCCTCTGCAGCAAATGTTGTGGGGAAAATTGAATATCTACATGCAAAAGGATAAAGTTGGGCCTTTACCTTACACCATGTACAAAACTTAACTCAAAATGGATTAAAGACCTAAACAGAAGACCTAATACTTTAAAACTCCTAGGAGAAAACATATGATAAAAGCTTCCAGGCAATGAATTAGGCAATGATTTCTTGCACATCAAAAGCATGGACAATAAAATAAAAAACAGATAAAAGAACTTCACCAACTTAAAAACTTCTGTGCAGCAAAGGAAACAATCAGCAGGGTGAAAAGGCAGTCTATGGAATGGGAGAATGTATTTGTAAACCACATATCTGATAAGGGGTTAATACCCAAAATATATAAAGAACTCCAATAACAACAATTTAAAAAATTAAAAATGGGCAAAGGCAACAGATATATGAAAAGAGACTCAACATCACTAATCATCAGGGAAATGCAAATCAAAACTATAACGAAGTATCACCTTACACCTGTTAAAATGACTAGAATAAAAAAGACAAGAAATAGGGGCTCGTGGGTGGCTCAATCAGGTAAGCATCTGACTCTTGATTTGGCTCAGGTCATGATCTCAGGGTTATGAGATTGAGTCCTGCATCGGGCTCCATGCTTGATGTGGAACCTGCTTAAGATTCTCTTCCTTTTCCTCTGCCCCTCTGCCTACCCCGACAGCTCATACATGAAGAGAAGAGAAAAGAAGAGAAGAGAAGAGAAGAGAAGAGAAGAGAAGAGAAGAGAAGAGAAGAGAAGAGAAGAGAA